>NW_010131842.1:0-24536 GCF_000699245.1 Pterocles gutturalis | reverse complement strand
CCTTAATGATTCTATGATTCTATGTCTGTCTTTAAAAATGAAATGATGATTATTGTACAGATGTATAGTTTGATAGATAAATTCATTAACTAGCAGTAAGGCAGGTGGACTTAGGAGTCTCTCTTTGTTATTGTTGCAGCAGCCTGAAACCTGGCATTGCTGTTCCATGTGCAGTAACCTACAACCAGTGTGAGACAGTCCCTGACACAAACCTGGTGCAGCTGAAATGATATCATTCAAAGGAAAGGACGAGGAGAAAGGAAGTAATGCTAGTCACAGGCGGGAAGCTGAGATATCCAAGGATGCAGTGTAAGTCTGCATCAGCGCAAAAACTGGGACAAGTCATCTGAATTCCCAGTCAGTGCATTTGGCTTAAGGTTGCATCTCTTTTTTTTCCCCACCAATTAGTATCACTTTAATGATTTGGTGGAATACTACCAAACACTTTCACATCCTAAAAGCAGATCCGTGAAATCAGGAAGGTTATCTGATGATGCTTTCTGCAGCCCATGATACCTCCTGGAGTTATTTTTTGACCAAAGGCATTACCTCAGACAACCCAGGGAGACAAAAGTACTCGCTGCTCTGCTCCTCAAATGAACAGACGTCGCTTACTGCTGCCCTCTCTGCCACTTCCTATTTCTCACAGCAATTGCCAAGGATTGCTCCTACCCTATCAGGATGTGTCTGTGGCGTCGTTCCAGGCAAGTAAACAACACTGGACAGTTTGGGAATACCAGACCAGGAAGGGTTTAGAAGCACCATCGTGGGCTGTCTCCTTCATTGTGTTAGCGACTGAACCACCCAGTGCTTGTTTCCTCCAAATAGCAGCCCTATAATTGTTTCCTCTTGTCTAGTTCATTTTTAGAACAGTTTTAATTTTGCCTATTGTTGACCCTGCTAGTTTAGTCTACTAAGTTTTACATACACATGGAAAAAAATAAGAGCACCTAACTTCCTGCCTTCCGTTAGCCTCAAGAGTAACTCTCAGGGCAACGCACATAAGGAACCAGGAGAGATATATTTTAAACTGTGATACTACCCCTGTAGCAATTTAGAAGGTTAAGGTGGGTAGGATTTAAGGTACGAAAGGGCAGCCCATCCAGTGAGTTATTCACTCATGTCATGTGCTCTGCAGGGCGGTGAGGCTGGGCTCACTAGCTGCAGTTTGAGATGCTGCTTGTTGCAGTATTATATTATATTACAGATGTATTAGTTTGCTCTGGTTTTATTTCACACTTCCTTTTTCCCCCAGCCAAAAAAATCCAGGCTCTTGGTGAAATTCTTGGGAGATGCTGCCTATTTCAAGATGTTATAATACTTAATATTTTGATCTAAGCTCTGATATTCCCCTAATATGTGTTCTTTTCTCTATCTTTGGTGTCATGTAGTGTCTCCACCCTAACCCGTTTCAGAAGAACTTAATCTGATTTCTCCAACAGCCGTCATGTTAGCCTATTATAAAGTTTAAACAGTGTACTGGCTTAATGTTACTTTCTGATAGCTGGCCTGTGCTGGAAAGAAGAGCTCTTTTTTTTTCACGCAGCTAATAGAGTAGTTCCTTCACCTGGAAAGACAGCAATTTCTGTTTTGACTCCTACAGGCTTTGGGTTGGGTCCTGGTTACTGAAGATCTGAGAGTCTCTCTAGATCTCTGAGGCCATCTGCATCCATACCCAGACTCATCCATACCCAGACTCATCCATACCCAAATGCTGTCCTAGGTGACCTCCTGGAGACCTTCAGCACTTGATGGCATGTGTTGTCCACGACAGAACAGGAATGTACTAAGGCAGCTGGCTCACACCAATGCTGTGCATCTATTGCTTAAGCAGAACAATGTTAAGACCAAGGTGCCAGAAGGAATTTCAGCCTTGCAATAAGCCACACCAAAGGCTGGAGTGCCTGGCTGTGGAGGGGGGCTTCTTGATGCTGGGTGAGATACCTAGGAGACTGAATGGAGAGAGGTGAGCACCCAAGAATGAATCCCCAGCTGAGTGCTTGACTCAGCATGACAGGACTTCCAAGTCAGACTATAATAGGCACTGAAAAAAAAGGGGAGTCAGGAATATTTTTCTCTTGTTTGGATTTGACACCCTTGTGAAACTGGACTTGAAAGCCTCAAATGCTTTTCTGTGCTCAGGGAAGCAATGTTATACCCTGCATTTCCTTGAGCTTGGATGAAGAAGAAAGTAGCCATGATCACCTTGTGCATGATGCCGTAGTCCCCTCATCCAGGAAGCAGGAAATCTGGCTTGTATCGCAGGCTCAGAGGTCTTGGCTCCAGCATTCCCACATCCCAGAAGAGCCCTGTAACCACCAGATCGGTTCTTCTGGGAGAGATAAATGTCCACCCTTCATGCTGGAGATGAGTCAGGGTGAGCTATGACAGATAAAGCCAGAGGTCCAAAAGGAGAGTAGATAAGAAAACACCTGATGCTCTGATCTCCCAAGGAGGACATGCAGCAGGGGAGATGGGGTACTCCCACAGCCAAAGAGCCTTGGGTACAGGGTCCCGCAGCAGAGAGCCCCAGCAGCAGCAGTTCACTGGGAACCTTCCTTCTCTGTTCAGAGAACCGACTCCAAAGCTGAAGCGTTTTGGTTGCAAACACTGTAGTGTGTTTTGTTTTCTTTTTCCAAGTAAAGTCTGTTTTCAGTTAACTTCACATAAAAATCCTGGAAGACGCTGTAAATTTTAGGGGTTTATTATACTTAGACGAGCAAGCATATAGTATATAGACAGAAAAAGTGGGAGATGATATATGATACATTTATATACTCAGCCCTTTTGTTGACAAAGCAATTTTATCGTCAAGAAGAGCTGCCATGACTCGTAACCTTAATGACTTTCCCTTGTATACAGTAGGGTGACAAGAAATACACAGAAACCCCTGTCTTTGGTTTTCTATACATATTTCTCTTTTTTTCTTTTCGTATCTTGTTGTTTTCCCAAAACCAGAAAGTGAACTGAAGTCTCCAGTTTCCTGGTTCCAATTTAATTTCTATTTTTTGTGTTTAAAAAGCAACAGAAAGAAGGGCCATGAATGTATAAAAATAATCAAGGTCAAATTGAGGTCCTCTCTGTGAGCAAAGGCATGGGTGGAAGGGAGGGACTTGTGTCTCCCTTCTAATGTACCTACTGCTGTAAGCATGGTTCAGTGCAGTGGGAAGGATGCTTAGCACCGTTAACTGGGAACAGAGAAAAGATTGTGTCACTGCTTTGATTAGGAAATGCAGGAAGTTTCATTCATGCCTGTATAGGCTAGCTAGCAGTGTTTGGTTTGCTGCAGCTACAAGCTGTACAGTATTTTCAAAACAGTTCCAAAAATATGCCCGTAGAAGACAAAAGAACACTTCTTTCATGTGTGCCAGTGGTATTGTTGCCAAGCTCTGATTCAACAGCAATGCATGCGCATTTCTGAGAACTGGAAGCTTATTTATTTCTATTTCAGGGTCCTGCATTAATTTGTCATAAATTATGAATCATATGACACCAACATTTACTTGCACTACAGGAAAAAAATCCAATAGTTCCCAAATGCATTGAGCTTTCTTCTCTTCTCTTTTTCTGTTTAGCTCACAAAATACTTCTGAATACTAGTGTATACTTCCTCCAGAATTTATACTTGAATGAAACACAGTACCCAAGATAGCAATGAATTCTAAGTCAACTCTAAACACAGCTTTGCTGTTATCAAACAATATCCTAGCAACAATAGCAGAGTATCTCAACAATGAAATAAGAATCTGTAAGCTTTCAAGTATTTTGAAACCAAATTCATGAGACCTCGTATTCAAATAGGGACATATGGTTTCTCTGCTCACCAGGCGTCCTTCTAGCCTCATTGCAACTACATAGCTCTTAAGAAAATAAGGCTTCTTGAGCTCTGTATAAAGACAATCAATAGTAGGTAGATATTTCAGCTGTTGGAAAAATTGCAAGCATTAACTGAACTGCAACTCTTTAAGCACTCCTGAAACTCCAGTGCTTTATTTATTATCCTGAACAATGTGAGTGATGTATCATGTAGAGCAGAGTGACAGTGTTTGCTAACATTCCTGTTTGTAGAAAGCAAGAGGAAACCTAATCCTAAAAGGATCCTGACAATGGTGGTTGCCAGACTTCTTAATCTTCAAGGAAGGGAGAGCTACTGGGTGTTAAATTGCATATGCCTGCACGCTCCTGCTTAGAGGGTAATGCACGAGAGAAAATCCATTTATCAAGACTCTGGTTGCATGTTAGTGTGCCCTAAAAGTAAATACGTGACAGCTTCTCTTTGCTCTCTGTGCCAGCTGGTATGACTACAACACTGTTTATCCATCTGCATGTGGCTCAGCATGTTGTATAGCCTATGCCGTGATATCGTAGCTAGCGCTGTGTCACTTGAACGCTTTTCAGTGCACTAAGTGACACAATGAAGTGAAGCAGAAAGACTAATGTGACATTTCTCAGTAGGAAGTGTTTATCTCTGTTCCACCAGTATTTAATTGACTTGCAAACCACTCAGAACTCTACAAACATTAAGTTAAGAGATCTTTAGCAGACAGTAACACTTTACACTGTGTCTTTAAGTACACTTGTTCACAGTATAAATGTTAAATAAATAGCACAGATATACAGACTGTGAATATTATCAATGACATTTACCTTTGGGTTTCCCTATCTATATAATTGAAGGAAATTTTAGCTTAACATGCTAAAAATATTTATGGTGTTACACAGTGAAATCTCTACTTGCCCGTATTACTTTGCCTTGCTTTATTCCAGTCTGTGCTTTGGAGCCTTACAACTCAACCATCAGAAGTTTGCAAAGTAACTGTCATTAATGCATTAAGTAGCACAGTGAGTGCCTATCATATGCTGTTTGTTTTCTTGTCTGCTCCCCAGGAGGAGAGGCACACAGTGAATTGTTTGGTTTTGGTACAGAGTTCTGGCCTTTTTTTGTCTTCCATTTGTTTTTTTTTTTTTTTTTTTTAATATGCACATTACTATGTGGAATCTAAGACTATCCCACAGACTGAGATACAGAGAACGGGCCTAAAAGGATGCCGAGCACATGTATTCCACATGTCTTCATCTGCCACAAGCCATGTATTTCCCGGCATACCACAGAAAAAAGATTTGTGAAGATTCTTGTGGGACTATATAGTGCCACAAGAAGGGAGCAAGAGAAATCAAGATCACTGACAACGTCCTGTTTATGTTTGCTGTTTGGCTTCCTCACAGGGTCACAGGAAATTATTTCTTTGCCCCTCTGTAAAGAAGCCCTCACTGCCTCCCGAACACCCATGGGCCCCACCAATATGGCATGGGGGAAAATGTGTTCGTGATCCCAAATCTGGTGATTACTTTACGCACCAGGTTGGAGCCCCAGCACATGCTGAATTATATCCTTGGTCTTACTGTAGACAATGTTTATTGCTGCAGAAGGAAGCAAGAAGAAATTATTTTAAAACAAACCAAACTGGGAGCCAAGTTTAAGACGAGAGAAAAAAATCTTTTGTCTCTGCAGCTGCCCAGGAGAAACATGAATTACGTTAATGTGACACAACTCACCTCATGAACAACAGAGATCACATCTACTTTCCATGGTGATCAGAAAGTCCAAAAATTAAACAGACAAAGACTGATGGCTCAAACATTAATCTGTATGCTGGGTTCAACATATCTTGCCATATAATCACAACCAAAAATTTGTCTTAAAAGTAATATTGGATTCTTTCTCCCACATTTCTGTTAGGAAGGCCATTTCAGAACTGACTGTTTCAATGGCTGGAAAATGTTTTGTGATTTCTGTTCTGAGTATAAGTGATTACTGTAGGCAAGGTCCAAGAAATGTCCCCCAATGTGCCAGACACTTGAAAGGAAAGCTGGTGGAATTTATCATAATCCTCAGACCCCACAGGAGTTTATTAATGAGTCTGACTGTCTTCTGCAAAGATTGTCATCCTTATTACACGTAGTTTCGTTAAAGCAGAGGAAAGCTTTTGTTCACCACGGTCTTCACCCAAGAGCATGAGGAGCTCTTGGGTTGTGCACTTAAAGGTTTGCAGAAGCTGGAAAAGAAAAGGATTTGTGCGGCTTCAGATAACCTGTGTGCTGTAGTGTCCTGTGCCTTTTTATGTTTCTTCAGCATCAAAAGCCCGTGTACATCACATTACTGTACCCCAGCTAAAGGATATAAATAAGCAAAGTCAGGTCATCATCTACTGAGATGAGATGAAAACTCTTCACTGGCCAGAGATGACAAAAAAAAAAAAGGCTGTATTGTCATTTAGGATGAGCAGGACTTCAACAATATTTCTAGGTTGCAGTCTGAATCAACCTGTTTAAGACAAGAAAATTATTCACTATGGCTATAAAGTCATCAAATTACTTTCCACCATCCACTCACACAATTTCTGCCACAGCTTTATTTTAGGTCACTCCCTCTTTACTCATAATTTGACCTGTCCAATAAATGGGCTATTCTGGCAGTAACATTGTAAAAGGTGGAAGAGATGTAAAAATTAGGACTTCTTCCAGTAAGATATCAGTTTAATTCATTGACCTGAAATCCTAACACTTGTCTCAGTGGAAACAACAATGTCATCACAGGGACTGGGGGATAGAGATGCATGCGTATCCCTATAAGCACAACTATTCACTGGAATTATGGAATAATCCATAATTTTAACAAATCAGCGTTTGAAAAAGTAGGTTTTTCTGTTTCTTTCAAGTAGATGAGCTTGTAAATGGCAAATAACTCCTCCAGATTTACAAGTGGGGTGTTTGTCTAATGGTATTTGACTGTGGTATAGTCAGACATCTCTAGTGCTGACCATCAAACTACGCATTTGTTAAAGGCAAGTAATACTCATTCTGAGTGAAATATTGGCAATTTCGGTTCAGAGGTCCCACAGTGGGACTTTCTTTCACAAGTCAGGAAGGACACACATCTGTAAATCTTGAGCTGAGATTTGCCTTCGGTGAGCTTCACAACTAAATTAAAGAACAAGCAATGCAAATGAGCTGCTGATTAACAGGTACCATGCTGTTTGAGAAGGCAACTTGTATATGTACGGTATTTTTTACAAAGGTGCTTAATATGTGTTCAGAGCACTCCTTACATCCTCAGTCCCAAAGTAGGCTGCGGGTACTCAACTTTGAGAAAGATGCTTGGATAAGATTTGGAATCTTCAGTAGAATGGGTATAAGGATAATCCTAAATTGTAATGTAGCTTCAGCATAGATTTTTGAGAGTTTATTGTGATTCATCTGTCTGTACAAGCTTACATGTCTTTTTGGATCCATTAACAGCATTGTGGCAAATTGCATGGAAGTTTTTAGAAGTAATTTGTCAGTCCTAGAAACATTTTCCAGACATGTTACTACAAACACCTTCCTGTTAAATAGGTCCTACTATCTTCTTTATTTAAGCTAATCATAACTGAATTTCCTTTGAAATCCTGGTCAAAGATTTCAGCAGGCACTGAGGAACAGCTAATGACAAAGTGTGTAGAATTCTGTGCACTGCTCATCATATTTCTATTACGATAATAATGTTCACCTGGTTTTGCTTGCTTGCTTTTTTTCAAATGTGAAATATTCTTCAAGTGGACAAATGATTTGGATGCCACAGATTTTTCCCCTGTGTTTGTGCCACATTGCAGTAAAATGATTTAGCAAAGCAAGGGAGAGAAGAGGTGGTTATTACAGCTCAGCCACGTCTGTGTGGTGGAGTGACAGTGCACATGGCACTCTCTCTGCTACGTGCACAGTCGAGACAAGGAACTCAGGTTCTTACCCCAATGCATGTATCTCTCTGCAGACAGACATTTAATTTGCACAGGACTGGTGTCTGTGAACAGCAAGGCCTATCTCCCCTTCACCTGCCAGTTACCAGGCTGGTGCCCTGTATCTGAATAGGTGTTATGGAGCCCTTGCTAGTGGCAAACACTCTCCCAGCAACTAAAACCTATTGCTTGCACGTCTGTGAGAAAACCCATGGGAAAAGGAGACGTGCGTGGCCATGGAGCCCCAGGCAGAGCTCTTGCAGCAGAGGCACTTCCCTCATTTCAGAAGGGAATTTGAGCAGCACTTTTTGTCCTAAAAGCATATAGCAAATTGTTTTTCTGTCCTAAGGTCCAGCTTCAGGTTAGTGAAGTACAGTACATATTTTTTGCTACCTGATATGTCACATAATAGTGTGTTATAGCAGTACCACAAACTCTCATTCTATCAGTCAGATACGCAGGTCCTTCTCAAATAATTTGAACTGCAAGCATGAACAGCTTCTTTTTTATTACTTAAAACACCCCTTTCAGCTTTCATTGTCACCAAGACAAAATGGCTTCAAACAAAAAAATCCCTCTAAAACAAACAAACAAATGAAGGGTCACGAATCCTCAAAAATAACAATGCTGCAGGTCTATTTTGGTAATTCTCTTGGCAAAGTAATATGGAAGCTTCTCTCAAATGAACAGCTTCCAAGTTTCAAGGGAACAGGTCATAAATAGATTGTTCAGGAAATTCACAAAGTTTGGGTACGATGAGAAAGTAGTTGATTAAAGGCAAATTTTGAATTTACCTATCTGACTGAGTTACAGCAGCGGTCGACTTGGTGCCCAAACAGGGCACCAGCGTGTTTCTTTTTCTTAACCCTTTATGTTTTTTCTTTCTAAATTAAATCTCCCTCCTTTTCTTAGCATAGACTTTATCTCTGGAGCCAGAGATAGCCTTTGAGCCAGGCAAGGAGAGGACAGAGTACAATAAAGGACATAGAGGTCTTTGTGATGACAACAGGAAAAGCTCAAGGAAAAAAAGAGAGTGGCGCTGAAGGATGTCTGCCAGAGAGGGACAGGGAGGGAGGGGATGCCGGAGCCAGAGAGGGAAGAAGGTGAAGGAGTCCTGGAAGTGGCTGTTATTTCAAGAGATGGCACAGATAGGCAGAGAGCAGACTACAGAGTGCAGCCGCTGACCTTTTGCAAGCTTCATGTTACAGCAGCAGTTGGCTGCAAGCACCGACAGAGCTGGTCCGTCTTCAGCAATACTCCAAGACACCCCCTCGCTGCCTTGCCGTGACTCCACTCTCCCTTATGGACAATACTCGCTTTCCACAGCTTCCTATTTTAAACCCCCGTGAACGTCCTGATTATTCAAGCAGGCTGCATTTGCTTGGAGTAGAGCTGACAAAAATTTGACACCACAGGACAGCAGGAGGAGAGAACATTTTGATTTCTCCATCAAAACACACCAGTTTATCTTTAATCATTGTGAAAAAAATAAAAATGGAAGTCTGAAGGATTTCCAACTTTCCTTCTCTTATCAAGGGGAAAATACACATAGGAATGATTCCATCATCGGGAAATAATTTAAAGGGGACAGAAGTTATGTGGGAAGTCTTTCTCTTCATTTTCAAACCCTTTTTTTCTACTGAAGAAAATAAGTCTACAGATTTTATACTTTTTAAAAAAATACAGAAAATCAGGCATTTCTCTGTTATTTTTCTATTTTAAATTTTATCTTAGTAGGAAACATTAACTTTCCTCTGGCCATCTCTCCCTATATATGTATATTAAACTGGGAGAAGACACAAAATGATTGGCACAGTAAAGATTTTTACAGCAGTCAGAAAATGGCACATTTAAACTTGCCATGTTATTAATAGCAAAAAAGTTACATTAACGAGGATGCTTTCTCCCAAAGGATCTCAAAGCATTTTAGAAAAACTCTCTAAAGGATGCGGTGATGTATTACTGACAGTCAGTCATTCTTCCGTTGAAACTCAGCACCTTGTTGGCAGCAGCACTACCTAGTTATTTAAAACAGGAAGTGAAATGTATTTCATTTAATTGCAGGAATAATGTATGTGGCTAGAGCAATACTTTGTTATGGCATCTGGTCACGTCATACCTTTAATAGTTGTGTTATTGTGACAAGTGCTATGCAATTCTCCACAGCCCAAGTGGTCACCGTCATTTTGTCTGAATGATGGTACCTTCAACAGTATTAGCAATACCTTAAACATCGGTTGGGACACCGCTTCAGTGCTGACTCAGAGGGGATATGCTAACATGCTGAATTACAAACATTGTTCTCTACACAATGCGTTATCTGCACATTTTGTCCTCAAAGCAGGATCCTCGTTAAACTTATTAGTTTTGACAACTGAAGAAGAGCTAGTATGTAGGGTGTGAAAGCCTCCTTTAGAGAACTGGAGTTCATTCTTCTTTTGCTGTTCTGATCTAGGTAGGGTGCAAAACAAAAACAAAATAGGAAAACAGTGCAAGTTCTGTGAGATTTCAGCACACATTTTATTGTAGTCTGGATAGATCTTCAAAACAACTGAAATCCAGTATGTCTTCCACAATTTTTTTGCAGTTAGTTTTCTTTAAAAGTGGGATAAATAGCAAGTTAAATCCTTCAGCTAGACCTGATCAAACTTGAAAGAGACTGATATCTCCAATGAATACACACACAGGCACCACAGAAGGTATCACATCAAGAAGGTGCAGCACAACTTCTTGTGATCTCAATAAAAAGCCCGTTGTGTTTGTTGTTTGGAAGCTTTTTGTATCTTTTGGTTGTCCCCTTGTCCCGGAACCATTTTCTGAGGTATGTGAAGAAGTATGGCCTCTTAGTTACGTCCCCCAGCCCGTTTTGTGAGGGTAAGACAAGTTAATTGTGCCTGGTGATATGGATGACCCTTTCAAGTCATGTAAAACGATACTGCTCTGCTTATCACAGGTAGATAACCATTAATATTACATGTACTGTCTATGGGAAGAGAAAGGATCTTGCTTGTTTTGAATGTTTTCAAAGGTAGGAAACAAAGGGTCCTGTGGGGACACCAGCATACAGCAGACAGTGCAGCCATACAAACTGAAGTTAAAAGACAGGAACCTGCAATAAAAATGGGTGAAAGAGAGAAACCCAGCTGCTTCTTTACAACAAGGCTAAACCATTTCAGTGAGGTGTACAGCAATACAGAAGTAGAAAAATGTTGCATTTAACTCAAGCAGAGCTCCTGTCTGGAACTCCTTCTTGATCAGTCACTATTTTTACTGAATGAAATCCTCAATTCTTACTCATTTTTAACCAAGCTCACGTGTAATAAAATCTTAAAATAATCAGTATCTCTCAAAATCTGGTCCAGAAATATTTTGTCCAGATAAGATACCAACAAAAGGGAGTCTAGAGCCTGAAACCTTTGCGTTGTTGTGACATTAATCATTACAGCTTAGGACCACAGATCATAGTCCTTAAATCTAACTACAAACAACATATCTCAGTACAAGGGTCTTTGCAACCGTGGACACCACGTAGGTTATATTCAGTACAGGGCTAAGGCAGGATGAGGAAGAAACTAGTCAGCTGGGTAAGTGCTGGGAGGATTTATGAGCTTGATTTTACCTTAGTGAAATATCTAATACCCACAGAACAGAATTTTAAGCTTGATTCAGCCTTCTCAGACCAGGGTACTTTGGAGCTAGCCTCTAAACTGCTTGTTAAAAAAACCAACCAACCAACCAACCAAACCCAAAACAAAAACCCAGCACAACTCCCTAAAAGGCCTGAAAGTAAAATGCACCCATTTCTTTGTACCGCGCAGCATGCATTGTACTCTGAGGAATAACGTTTTTTAAGTCAGTGCAAGGCATCTCATTATATTGAGCTGGCTTTGGATCAAGCTCCTGAAGATTTTGAAAATACATTGCTAGTGTCTGAGGGCTTCAGACAGCTTCATTTTTGGAAGTGGAATATAATAGTTTATAGCGCTGTTCTGAAGTTGTATAACGTGCACTGTGTCATTTGTGGTAAAATAACATGATGACAAATATCAAGTTTATATTTCATTTGACAGACTTTTGTGTTATCTGCAAAACAAGAATGTAAAGTATAGAATTGCCAAGCAGGCAAAGAGCTGCTTGAGGAAAGGGATCTCTCAACAGAGCTCAGTGGAAACACTGTGTTTCAGAGAATAATGAAGATCCCAGATCCCCAGTGCCTCAGTCGTTTGGAATAATTAGGTGTTCACTTACTAAGGGTCAGATCATCTCGTTGACCTCTAAACTTTCTGATCTTTAGGAACCTCCTCAAAACAGGCAAAAATCAAACAAGAAGGTACTATCTGCCTTTTTAAGTGACTTCTCAGGAAGTCAAAAACATATTATTTCTCTGAATTAAAACATTCTATAGGTTTCATTTTTGAAGCATTTAAAAAAGCCAACTGTTGCCTCTTTTGAGTGAAAGCAACGTATTTCTTACATCTTACAGAGAAGAAATGCATTTTTTAAATGACTTGAAAGAAAAATTACTGTTGCTAGGTATAAAATAACACTTTTTAGGGCAAATATTTTTACATTTTGACATTCTGTTTTCACTGTGAAAATGCTGTCAATTTGAAATTTCTTGGAAAAACAGAAATTTGGGGGGGAAGCAATCAGAGTCATGGGGCTGACTAGTTTTGAAAGTACTGCTGAAATATCACAGTATTCATTATTTGATAGATTTGAAACTGGCATATATAAATATAAAATGCATGGTTAACACCATATGCTGTGCAATGAAAATAAATTAGAATAGTGAAGTGGAAACAAATGTGTGAGTCAAAAGATTCAATACAACATTTGTCTTGAAAATACAGTCATCAAAGCACTTTCAATAATTTTGATTTCAACAAAAGACCTATCATTCTTTTCACCAATAATAGAAAAATGTCAACATCATGGTGTTGGAAAATGTTTCATAGCGTGTCTGTGAACAAAGAGACATAAAAAATGAAGTTGAAAATGAATCTTTTGTTAATGCTACAAATGCAGAAATAAAATTAAACACTTGTTAATGAATAGTATGTGTTCACTTGATTTACATAAGGTTGCAAAAAAAGTATTATAAAGGATTTACAGGGCAATAGAATTCAATGTTGATACTTCACTTATAACAGCTATATGATTTTAGTTCACCTGCAGCATCAGACACTACAGGTTTTAACTTTAAAGAAAATTATACCATCATATGCTTACATTTTTTTCTGTGTTTAACAAAACAAGTGGATCTTCTGACTTCCACTGGACACTTCTGATACTGCCATGAAACTTCTCATTCAAATGTTGCATGAAAGCTTCCTTCGGTTCAAAAAATCTAAACATTATAAGAATTTCTCTAGAAATGTTCTTATTTTCCTCTGCTAATAAAATAGAATGTTAAACTATCACCTTCAGAGAAGTTAGCAATTTCTCTGCTGCTCTGAGAAAGTATCTCTCAAAAAGGAGAAGTGCCAGAAACATCATGAAATCCCCTTGACCTTGCTACTGCTCCTGATGTTTATGTAGAGAGCACGAAGATTTCAAAGATGCTTATGCATCCAGTCCCTCTGAAATTATGACATTTAGGTACTTAAATCCATTGAATTATTTAGTCTACACTGGAGTGATAGGCTGCAGTACGCAATTTTTAGGCAGACAGCAGTGCTCTTCTGAATTAATTTTGCAACAGTAATAGATATACTTGATAACTTTGGTATTCTGAAGTAAAACTTGTCTTTAAAGCAGTTTTCATGTAAGGTTTCATTTTATCTACGTGAAAACCCTCAGATATTTTGCTGAATCCTTTAGGAGAGGCTCTATTGACCTACATGGAAAATAATTTGCAAGAAAACACTGTGAACATAAATTTTAGAGCTCTCATAAAACATTATGCATGGGACAAGTGAGGCCATATTACATAGAAAAATGGACTCTGTCCATAGAGTTATCAGTTAGGTTAGTGGTTAATATGTAATCTTCGACCTACAAACCCTGAAAAATGAACTCTTCGCACTCCATATTACTCAAAAAAATGGGAGGGTATAGTCACTTTCCATGATCTCATAACTTTATCACTGATTTTGTTAACTTCACACTTAAGCTGAATGAAAATTCTCCTTCCATCTATTTTTCTGCCACACAGAAATTTTTCATGCTGAAAAGATACTTGAGTAGTTCTCCTGCTACATGCATTTTTTATTATAGCATTTTTACCTAGATAGAGCATTGAAATTATTCAATATATTCCTGAACTATATGATCCAAAACTGTAACATAGAAATATATTAACATCTAGAAGATGTATTTTACTCAGTTTATTCAAGGATCTAATACACCATTTTATGTAAGATCCTTATCATTTTAACAAAATATAACCTTCACTTTAACAAGCAAGGTGCCACTACCTTTCAAATTTGTTATTGGGGGTTTTTTTGTTGATGTATTTGTAAAAGGCTAAGCTGTATCATACCAGCCAAGCCTCTATGCCAAGCCTAATTTAAATGCTGACTGCGTTCTCCTCTCCTCACGAACCATGGGATAGATACACGTAGTGCAGAGTCATGCAGATACCTTTATAACTATTTTCTTGCTATTGTACACTAGAAGTCCCACAGAAATACTATTTGTTCTAGGCAAGAATGGATTTGGCGATGCTATTTTCCTTTAGTATCATCCATACCCAGAGGAAACTGTTATTCAAATAGAAATGAGAACACATATTCCAAGCTTCAGGGGGACGTTGTGTTCCCTAAAAACCCTAAATAAAGACCTTTTCCCTAAATTAAGACCCTATTCCCTAAATAAAGCCCCAACAAATCCTGCCTAAGAAACTACGGAAGTGACTGAACTTTTATTGAACCTTAAAGTTTTGGCTTATCTCTTGGGCAATGGCTGGGCTGGTTCTTATTTATATCCCTATTTAAAACAAGCAGATTAATTCTTAGGTTTGCTTTCAAATTTAGTCACACATGGAATGTCTTAATTGTTTGTCAAAGGAACAGCAGGTTGTAGTCAGGGTCAAATGCCCTTGTGCTCAACAGAATTTAACTTTGCATAGTACTAACTCTTGAGACTATGATAAGCAAGCAAAGCAAACCTAGAGGAAGATCTTCATGCTGTATGTGAGGGAAGTGCTGAGTATGCAGGTATGCAAGGGCAGGTGAAAGGGAGGAGGGGACCTGAGTCTATGATACTGGGCATTTTTCACCATATTGGACAGGATAGTATGTACTGGTGAATGGGCCTTTGGTGCATGCATGTCAGGGAGTGTGGGATTCTGCAGGAATAGTAGTAAAACAATGCAAGATGTTTTTGCTGCAGAGTTAAATTGAGTATTTGCAGAAAGATTTAGGTATATGAGTTGGAAATCTGGTTCTGTGTTCACGTCTGCTAGTAACTCATCACCTGCTCTATAGGGGAGGCACAAGCTGGACCAAAGACCTGCTGATGGTCCTCCAGCGGTGCCATTCCAGAATTTCCTGCTTCCTAGAACAGCTGGGCTCCTCCCTGAGTTGCTGTGGAAGGATCTTCAAGTGCTATGCTAACAGAGCATAAGGTATCATGAGATTTCTGCTCACATATGGTGAAGAGGTCTTTCAGATGTACATGAAGAAAGGTGAGGGCCTGGTAGAATGACAGAACCATGGGGTATGACAGAAGAGCTGCCCGTAGGCATGAGCGCACCGGTTGAAGTAGGACAGTTGTGAGAGCCATGGGATGGCTGGGTGGTTTCTAATGCAGAACCCAGGGAGCTGAGGGATGAAGGCTCTCCTCATCGTTTCCTCACTGTCCCTCTAAGTCTGATCCTGCCTATTCGGGAGTGAATTATGAGGGGGGTGGGAGTGGTTAGATGGCAATGGGGAAGATATGGATAAATCTCTTTTTACATGACCTATGAAGTGTCAGTCTCAGATGTAATGTTCCCTGTGATCACCAAGTCCTTCTCCTCGCTGGTGAGCAAATCCTCCCAAAAAGGAGAAATTAGCAGGAGTAAATAAAAGGGGACTCAACCTCCCCAAGCTGTGGTGGGCTGGAGGAAGAGGATGGCTCAGCAGGCAAACTGCTTGTTCCAGCCCATTGTTTGGCCCAGCACCTTACTTGCATATCAGGCAGCCTCCAGGGAAGAAAAAAAGGTTATTTTAACTCAGTCAAACATGGTTTCAGCTCAGTGCTTTTCTGCAAGGGGAAAAGGGAGGGCTCTCCTGTGTTTGGGACCAAGGGACTGGTTCTGTTTGTTTTCCCTTGGAGAAGACTGACTGCCAACTTTTCCACTCCCTGGAATGAGGGGGCCTGGCTTCATTTATTTTCAGCACCCTCCAGGAAATGAGGCTGTTAGGTTTATTATCCTGAAGCTAGAAGGCCAGTTTAGTTTCTTTTGTAGGTGTAGGGGCACAGTTACTAAATTTACTGCACCTTTTCCAAAGGGTTGAGCCTTGCAGCAAGTCTGTTATTCCCACTAATTACCTGATGCCCCGATGTGTCTTTGTCTGAAACCTGCCAGCTCAAATCATGACCTGCCAGCACAAGCAAAGACATTACATAGGCAGCAACCTTCAATTAGCTCTGGGAAATCCTAGGAGCTGTGTAGAAAGGTCTATTTTCACGTGCTTGCCGTTGTGTCTGTACGATACCAGGCGCAGCGGTGGCATTGGTTAAGGCCAGTGAGTGCACAAGTGATTAAGAAGGCTGGTTTACAGCAACGTGCCAGTCTCCTCCAAGACAGAAGGAAAATCCAGGTAGCATTACACAAGAGAAAGGTACATTTCTTTCTCTGATCTCTTTAGTGCTTCCAAGATTTAGATAACATGCTTATCATGAAGCAAATGGAGATATTCTGCAAGTTTTACTTGGTGTGGTAACAACTATTACCCTTTATACCTTTGTAAATACCCTGAAGTTTGCAAGAGTGAGGGCATAAATAAAGTGAACAAACACCGCCTAACTCCAGATACCTCTTGGCTTTTCACATATGTCTCTAATTAAATTATGAGGATGAATTTTAGTGAGGTTGTAATAAAATACAATTATTTACATAAACATCTGAACAAAATAGTCATACGGCTAGAATAAATTACCATCATGTTTTAAACTACTGAAGTATGTTTTGGTAGGAGGGAATGAATAATATTAAAAGATTTAATTAGTGAATTCAGAGAGGAGTTATTTACAGCACTAACATGAACAACATAACATCTAACATAATTAGGGATCAAAAAAATCCTACTACAACACTAACATCTAACATAATTAGAGATCAAAGAAAGTCTACCAGGCAAGCAAGACCCTTCTTGCAGAAAAAGATGTGGTCTCCTACTCTTTAATTCTTGCATTTCTCTCCTTTAAGTTTCTTTCCTAAGTACTTTTATTTCCTCTGGAATATTTAACCATGGATAATTAAATAATTTTTGTAAAGGATGAAATAACCTGCAGCAGTAGCCTGTTGGTTTTACAGAAGCTAGATGGCAGAAGCGGCTGCGGAGTATTGACTTCACAATACCACTACATATGAGAGGAATGGGGCACAGGGAAGCAGGATACATCCCTGTTATTTAGCACAAATACTGATTTAAAATTTTTTACCAAGGTGCATAAAAGGTCCTTATGACCTGGGTAATTTCAGCAGAGCTTTTGGTCTATAAAGTTATATGGCAGAGGCCTTGTTCTGCCTTGGCCTTGTCCTGTGGCTTTTGATGATGCTTAGGCAGGTGCAGGGCTTAGAACAGGACTCCCACCAGGAGGTAACAATGAATTAGATGAATTGGATTAAATTAATTAGAAGAAAGTTCATGAGGATTTTTTGGTGGATTTTTTTTTCCACCTAGATGTGTCATACTTACTTCTGCAATTTATTTGGCTTGCTCCATGTTTCCTGTCTGTGCTCAGAAACCTGTTCCAGTCAGTGAGAAGGATGCCTCCTCCCCCTAGACTGAAGGCAAAGGAAGAACATCTAATTAAAATGTTCAGAAGAGGAACTGATTTTCAACAAATTTGTCTTCATTTCTTGTTCCCCTCCTTTTCTGTCAGAATTTGAAACCCTTTGGACAGAAAAAAATTTTTAAAAATCTTGCAAAAATGTCATTAAAATTTCCAGTTGAAGAAAAATTTTAAACTTGTTCTAATGTCTATTGAATCTTTGAAATTTCTGGTTTTTTAAATTCCTGCACACTCCTCCCAGGGAAGGAAATAACAAAATATATAAAAAGTATTCACTTTTAGTAATATTGTTGTAAATTGAGAAACTTAAAATTCATCTCCAAAAGTAACTATTTACTCAGTAAACCATGTAGGGCTTCTGTACCAGGTCCATGCTACATTAGAATCTGTCTTTAAAAGTTTTGGTGGTAGGATTTAAAATCAGTTATTAAAAGCTTTTGTTACCAACAAATCACATGCTGGAACAGGAGAATAACATGTCCTCATTTTTCTCCAGCTTTCTGTGGGCTCCAGAGGGCTCTGCCCTTGGTCCCCCTCCCTCCTCCCTCTGGAGAGGGCACCTCCTCTCTGGGGAAGCTCATCTGTAAACACAAGCCCAACTGCTTGTGCTGATGACTCAAATCCACCCGTATGCTCCCTTCTGTCCAAGCCCAAAGCTCAGCCTGCTTGTCTCTGAATGTCTCGCCATCGGCTCAAGCTCAGTATGGCTCACCAGAGCTCCTAATCTCTCTTCTAAGCTCTCTTTGCTGCTGCTTTTTTCCAGTCACTGTGGCTAACATCACTGGCCTGTCTGCTGCTTTGGCCTGGAACATGTTCAGAGTGGGACTGTCTCCATCTTGGCTTCTCATATCAAGGCTCTGTGTAAAGCCTGATACATAAAACCTCAAAGCTATTACCTCATGCTTCCATGCAGCTAAATTTACCAGTCCGGCTTTCATCCTTTTGCCTTTCTGTTCCCACAAGATGCTTCTCCCTGGTTTGGATAGCACACGTTTCCCACTCTTTTCTCTGTGCCCACAGCTGTAAGCGGATTTCCTCTCTCCTCATGTCTTCCCACCTGCTCCCCCATCATCAAGCACAACATAGTTCTCCTCCATGCACATTGCAGTCCTGTTGCCATCTCTGATAACCCACAGCACAAGCTGTCATCACACATTCATAAACCTTTCATACCAGTAACGTCCTCTTTCTACACTGCCCTTCCAGCCTGGGAGGAGCCCTCTGTAAAAATATACAGCACCCTGCCATTACACACCTTCAGAATTTCCCTGGGAGTTTTCCTTTTTCACACTGTCTGCAAAAACCAGGTTGCTGGGTCACCTCAAGTGTTAGATGCACAATGACCATAGCATCATATTATTTTCCTACACATCCCTGAATGTAGCTACCTGTTGGTTTGTGTTTTCTACTTTGATCGTAAACCTTAGATCATAAAAGCATCTTTACCACTTGGGAATGTGTGGAACAGGGCACAGCAAAGCTCTGGTCCACATCTGAATTGCACAGACACTGCAGTACTAAAACTACAGACATTTCACATTCAGCTACAGAAATGTTGGGAACACATTATTCAGTCACCAGACTAGGTTTCATTCATACTCCTTTAGAGGACAGGCTAAAGCTACCCCTGAAAGTTAAAAATGTAATTGGATTCTTTAGAAATATAATTATTTAGTGTCTACCAACATTGGGTGCTTTTCTTCAAAGGCAGTTGTGGAATTGAAATTTTTTCTTTCTTCTTATTTTTGTCTCCATTGTAGAATTGTCAGTGGCAATATTTTAAATGAGTTGTTATACAGGGTGGCTAGAGCACACTGTGTGTGATAACCTAGCATATTGTCCAAAGTAGTTTGCATTTCAGATTTGGTGGTCACTGAATGACATACAGTTTTCTTTCTTTCTTTTTCCCCCTGTATCTAGAGGTTCTTCTCAAAGGCGTGTGCAAGTCTCACTTGGAATCACATTTCTGGTGCTCTGACTCTAAAGTTTATTTTTTTTCTGCAGGGATCTACAGTTTCTATAATGTTATAAACAAAACCAAATGTTTTCTGAGGCACGATAGAAAGCTCTATTTCTAAGCCATTTGAACATGTATTCAAAATGTATTAAACGTGAGTAGATGATGACTGCAGAAGAAGATATTTCTAGATGTGCAGTCTTTTAAAAGGAGCCAAAACTGTTTTCCTTTCCAAGAAAAATGTATCAGTTTCCCTATGTTTAGGGTATTTCAAATTCTGTCAACAAGTCATAAGCTGTTAACAGGAAGCTGTCTTCTGTTTTGCTCGCTGACAAGATTAGAGGTGACATTCCTACCCTCTTGAAATCAGTGACAAAACTTCCTTCAACTTCAACACGGAGAAGATTTCATCTAAAGCAAGAAAATTGTTATCCTTACATTTTCAGAACTGAAAAGAATAAAAAAGCCCCCTTCCAGTTAATACTTATCTGCATTTTCAGATACTGCCATGTAAGAATTATTTATACTGTCATCCTTTTCAATATAAAGGCTATTTTAGTTCATTTTCATGTCTGAAGAGAGGAGTTAGCTTATAAAATATTTTTGCAGCATACAACAACAATGTAAGAGTAGTTCAGAAAGGCAAAATCAGACACATAAAGATAAGCACTTCTCTTTCCATTTTATTAATAAGGATTTGCTATCTTTCCATACAAAAGAATTAATATCACTTCATTAGACAGAAAATGATGCTTTTAAAGATAGTTCTTTTTGCAGAGTGATGTTTGGTGGGAGGAGATGAAGGAAGGTTTGATTCAAAGATCAGTGAAATAGGTAGGGAAAAAAGTAGATAGAAAAACTGGCTTCATGTCATGCCTTTCTCCCCTGTTAAATACTGTGTAGCAAGGAAAGTTCAAACCCTTGTAACTTTTTTGCAAGTGCCTTCTTAAGAAGAACAGCTAGATGCATGAGCCATGGGGTTCCAGCTGAATTGTATAAACTCAGAATACATTTCCAGAAATGCTGAAGTAAGCATAACCTAGGTGTCAGGAATACACAGTGATCTAGTGCGTAAATAGGCAGTACCTAACCTTGGAAATACTGGATGTCTCCCTGATAACTTCTTAAAAGACCCAAACACACTAATTTCAGTGAAAGGCAACAGATTTTCCTGTGTGATCTCTGGTATTTGGCAAATCCTTCTTTTAATGGCCAATTGTTATCAGTTAAAAATGGAAGAATAAAAACAAAGCGACAAAAAAAAAAAAAAAAAAAAAAAGGTCATCAGCCTCTTCCAGGATTAGAATTTTCTTCATTCTTCACTGCACAAAAAAGGTCACTGAGGAAGGAAAAGGTGAGCCTAAAACACCTTAACTTTCATCGGTCTGAAAAAGTTCCTTCAAAGAAAAGTTGTTTTTAATTGGGTGTAGTTATACTATGATCTGTGTGTTGATACTCATACGTCAGTTTAGGTATGTTTATCATACCATAATAATGGTTTAGATTGCCTACCTGATGAAATACTTTGAAATACTACTTTGTAATTGCCATTCCATACTAACTCCCCATGTGGACATCCCTAAATGGCTTAATTGATTTCACAGCACCAGGAGTGTAAGCACACCAATGCACAACCCCAGGGCAAGCTGAGTATGATTCTGCAGCATGCCACTGACTTCAGTGAACCCATCCCGGCCCACAGTGCACAGAGCAATTTGCCACGATGAAATACTGCTTTGCTTGATTATATTTTCAAATATCGACCAGATCTACATCATGTAGAAGTTTCTGTGACTGAGATAGTAAAACTATGTTTTGTTACATAAGCTACTTCACAGTTCAGCTCAAGAAACAAGTAACCCTTTAATTATCCATAAACAATACACAATTTTCATAATTAATATGTACAGTCGATGAACATAACTTACGAATCAAAGATTCACTGAAAATCAACAGGACTTAGGCTCTTGAATCAGAGCTTCCAAAAGGAGAAATCCAGCAGAGCAGACACTTTCAGAGTCACATTCCTCTGAAACTCAAGTTATTTGTACAACTCAGCACATGCTCATGACAGTGAAAGACTGAGGTTCTGCTGACACCTGTTGATAAATATCTGAACAGCAGAACTGCTGTCTTACAATTAGGAAAACGAAATAAAACAATATATAAGAAACAGGAGTAAAGGTACAGACCTTCCTTCTTTCTATAGCAGAAAAGTTTCCAGTCATTGCTAAGTCATAATGGTGGAGTGAGGTTGGGGAAAGGACAAAAAGAAAAGGTAAAAACAAAATTTGCTGCTAGATTTTTTGTCAGATCTTCCCTGACAAGGATGATGAGGTCACTTCCTACTGAGTCAATACGCTACTTGCAGTGAGTCATTGTGGAGATGCTGACTAAGCTGAAAGAGATTTGCTAACGAGTGGATGATCAGCAGAAGTATAACTAATATCAGCAGAGACCAGTGTGTGTTTTTCAAGTGATCAGACTCATGCTGACATGAGAGTGTGATAAGATGACAGAGACTACTGAGGATTTTCAAACTTTTTTTTTTTTTTTAAATACAGGAAGATTTTTTTGCTTACTCAGCAGCTTATCCTCAAACTCAGCAAATATATCTGAACTCTGCTGGGGTTGATTATGCCCAAGGAAAGGTAAAATTTTGATCTAATTTTACTTGCTGCTACAACACTAAACAATTAAGATAGACTTCAAATTTTCAGTTATGCCACAGCCCTAACACTAATCCCTTTTAACTTTGTGTTAAGCAAACACACTGAAAAAGGGAGAAGATTGCTACACCTTTTGTAATAAGTATTTCTGTTAACAGACTGCACACTACACTCCCTTTCATTTGCAGAGGGGGTGCATGATCCCTGGCAAGAAAAACATGCTTTCGGCAGTATTTTCAACACTATGTATTAACTGCTTTTCTGATAAAAGTTCAGACAGTGTAGATGTGCTGCTTTTGCTGTTCAAGTGTGATCCTTTTCCACTCCCCCCAAAAAACAAAGAAGTTTACAGTAAAGAGAAAACTCACTTTCTGTCCCTGGTGCTCACCTTCGAAAGAAAATCACTGCTTGTAAAACACAGGCCCAAAGATCTTATCTTGGACAACCATGTACTTGGGCTTCTTTGTATATTCCCGCCTTCTCTGTATCCAGAATGAATTGGAAGGTACTGTAATGGATAATTACTGTGATTACTGGATGCTTGCCAGCCCATTCAGGAATTACTGTGCCCTGGACTGAAAGGATTGCTGAAGCCTGAAAAAACACGGGCGCTGCTCTGCGTCAGCTGCATCGTGGTGTGCGGTCAGGCTGCCCTCTCCTGGCAGATCAGATCTCTTCGTGTGCATGAAGTACAACTGTCCAAAACTTTCAGCACACCTCAGTTTGCCTGCCTTTACAGCATGAAGCCAATCTACGGAGATGTTGTGGAAATGCCCAGGATATTTGGATGTATGGCTGCTCAGTCAGAGCTGCATGGAAGTCTGACCAAGCTGCTACACATCCAGAAATTCTCAACAAATGCAAAATACATTCATCCTGGATAATATCTTCAGGCTGAAAAAGAAGACATTCTCTTCAGGCAAACTGCAGCTTTAAATCAGATGCAAGAACTTTGTTGTGTATGAAGTGAATTTGCAGTCAAGACTGCTCAAAACTCTCAGATATGCTGTGCACATACAGCATGTTTGTGTAGCATACAGGCAAGCCGAATGCTTTACAGAGGTACTGAGCTAATAAGCTCCATATGATACCAGTTCACGTACATAGGTACTTCTGTCCAGGAAGCTGTAGACAGAAACGTGGCAGCTTTTGCCTGCAAGTATTTACCTGAGAAAGTTGCTCAGACAATTAGCAAGCTTTTATCAGCATTGGGCATGTCAAGACGTTGCCATCAACCACCTTGCCGGTTACATGTTCTTGAGTGCTATAACAAAAGGTGTAGTCAGCAGCTATGCTCCAGCCTTGCAAAGGGACATTAATGGAGAAGCAAGGTAAGAAGAAAAAAAGACTGAAAGAGAAGGCATGAGACAAGAAGCCATGTAGGCGTTGTTTAGGAGATAAACAAAGCTGATGAATGCAGTTATGTCACTTACTAATAGTGATCATTATGGGGGTGGCTTATTTCCTCACATGCACGCAACCTTCAGCCTCCCCTCAGGATGTCCAATTAGAGATGGTCACTCTTTTCATTAAGAGTAAGCAATCAAGGCACAGTTCTGAGCTGGTAACTATAAACGTTTGATGCCATTTCTGAAATGTTTTAGATCATTGTCATTCCAAGTGGTTACTTTATTTGCAACTGTGAACACTTTTGGGGCTGATCGAACCTTTAAACACCACCATGAGCAAACCTCCTGGTCTCCAGCTGGTGCCACACACCACATGTACACACACAAGGTTACCCCAGATAAGCTGCGGTGATGTCCTCCCCAGGCTGACAGGTGAGGGCTGCTGGCGGCAACTCTGAAGCAATAACTATTTGGAAGCAAAGCAGTTCAGCCACATTGCTAGAGAAAGAACAACCTGTCCTCTGCGTGTTTCCAGTATTCTCATGATACAGAGGCCCACTGGGTCACCACCTGGAAGGAAAAATATTTGTAAGTTTTCTGACCCAGGAAGCCCCATTGTAAAACAAAATCCTGGAACACCTTTAGCAGGTGCACTTTCATCCAGACCAGCTGCACTGGCCAGAGCCCGCGCCGGCGAGGGCCCAGAGCCCCTGACACCCCAGGGCTGAGCGCGGTGAGCACCAGCCGGCCGTGTCCTGAACTCTGTCCTCACCGCGACGCGTTGGCCGACTTGGCTTTTGTTTGTAGAGTGAAGGGGTCTCTGGGAGCCTGCGGAGTA
>NW_010131841.1:54822-94432 GCF_000699245.1 Pterocles gutturalis | reverse complement strand
CAGGGGGTAGGGGGCCCTGGAGAGGGTTGGGCTGGGCCGGGGGTGCCCTGAGGGGTCGTGCTGGGTTGGGGCCCTTCTGTTGGCAGGGTGGAGGGGAGCCCTGTGCTGAGGGTTGCTGAGGCGCACAGGGGCAGAGCCGGGGAGCAGTGGGGGGGAGTGCCCAGGGATGGGGTAGGGTTGGGGTTCCCTGGAGAGGACGGGGTGCACTGGGGAGCTGACATTTGCAAGGGGGGGGTACCCTCAGTGAGAGGATTACTGGGGAGCAGTAGGAGGAAAGGGATGTCTGAGAATGGCTGTGGGCTGTGCTGGGGAAGGTTCCGGGAGTGGGGGTGAGAGGATTGTGCTGGAGGGGCAGCTGTAACGCTGGGGAGCAGGCTGAGGTGATGGTGGGGAAAATGTTGCATGAAGCTTTGTCAGTGGATCTTGTTAAAGTGAAGCTCCTTGATACATCTAGAAGGCATGCCTGGAAAGAATTGAGAAATGCGGTTTGCAAGGAGGGGCTGGTGTGTTTAGGAAGGGCTGTCAGGTTTAAGGAGAGCTGAAAATCCAGGAGAAAAAAGATGAAGGTAACTCTTGGGGAATGAGCCAGGCTCTGAGAACCTCAGGTCAGAGCTTTTGTGTTCTCACTTGTTGCAGCTGACCCGCCGTGCTACAACATCCCAACCCTCCCTGATTTTGCAGAAGCGGATGTCTGACTGTCCTGTAGGCATGGCTCACTTGAGAGAATTCGCCAGCCAGGTAAGTGGCGATTAAAAATTTGTTTTAAACTCTTATATCAAAACTAAACATAACAACCCCAGAAAATCACTTTTTGCCACTCTTTATCTCTCTTGCACATGTCTCGGCTTACTCCTGTTAGCCAGTTGATTTGTGTCGTACTCCATGGTGGTGCTGGACTAACAGCGTTAGGTTGCCAGCTGTATAGAAGGGGAATTCTTTGCCCAGTATAGTGCCTTTCTCTGCTGGCTCTTCTTGGAAGGCAGGAATCACTGGCTCTCTGAGTACCTTTGGGAGGGGAAGTCTAGAACTGGGAACAGAAAAGCTGTGTGTGCAAACTGTGCCAGACACACCTTACTGAAGTGTTTGTAACAATAGCCTGAGAAAAATGGTGCTTGTAATCTTAATGCGTAAGAGGTAAGGATATTTGATACTGAACATTTAAGTGTTCTGAGAGCGATATCACCCTCGGTGGATGTGGTTAAATCCTGTTGTTGTGATGACATTTTCATAAGAGGAATGTGGAAGGATGATGTCATGACTTGGGACTAAAAGCTAAACCACATTAATAGTATTGGCTTGAATCTTCTTTCTGCTGAATTTGGTTGTGGGGTGTGTTTGATTATTGGCAGATGTCAATACTGAATGTAGGTCTTGTTAAACTATGTTTTGTGAGAATTTTTGGCTTTTTTTTTTTCCCTGCTTCTAGGTGTAGAATTATAATACTAAAAGCTTTAGTGGTTTGAGATGATGCATTCTCCAAGCCTTCTTTGGTTTAAAATTGATTTGCAATGCATCTTAGTTTGCATGCTGTCTTTCACATAAACTGTTTCCCCAAAGTGTGTATGGAATTAAATGCAAATACGGTGCCTGAGTGAGTCATAGGACAAGGAGAGGATTGAAAGGAGTAGGAAAGGATACTGTCTGGTTAGGGCTGAGAACCAAGTTCTGTAGCTACAGAGGAGATTGCTCTGAAGGTTTTTTGTACACAGCAATCACTAGTGAAGCTTATCGGAGTTCCAGGGGTTCCCATCTCTAAATGCATTATGCAAATCTCAGATTCCTTCATCCTATGACTCTCTGTTTAGTCCTGGAACAGGAAAGCAGTCTTTGTCATCGACTCCTTGGGTCTCTTCAGGAATCCTTGATGGAAACTCATAGTTTGTGTAACTGAGGCTTGCTAGAAGGGCAGTAGGAATTGGCCTGTTCACCAGAGTTTAGGCAGTGCTGGGAGGGACTGCGAAAATTGAGAGACTGAGACTTGGATTGGGATGTCAGAGGCTTGACTTGTCTTTGATTCTCGGTTCTGTTGCTGCTGTTGTGGGGTTACCTTAGGCAAATCTCCATGTTGCTTTACCTCTGTGCCTCCATTTCCCTGCCTCAGCTGGTTGGCTTTCTCTTTTTTCTTGGCTGTCCTTTGCTATGTACATACAGCACAGTGGGCCTCCAGTCTTTGTTGGGAGCTCTTATCTGCTAGGTGATGTATTTGTGCTAGTGTTCAAAGCTCCGATCCGAGCTCTGTTTCTAGTTTTGTTGTTCCTTATGTGACCTTGAAGAAGCTGCTCAAGTTCTCTGGCTAAGTAATGCTTCACTTGCTTGAAGCAAAAGAATACTATCTGTGAAGCAAGTTGGGAGTCTCAGACAAATTTGTGTGTTTCAAGGCGTTGAACATGAATGTCCTTCTTGTCTATATTCCAGAAGTTCAAAACTGTTTCGGGTCTAGCAGCTGAAGCGAGCTGTGCACAGATTTCATATGTACAGGGAAGCTTTCAAATGTTTCGAGATACAAAGCTGATTTCCCTGAAGAGAACATATTGCCTGCTGCAGGTGTCTCTGTTGGTGGCCTAGAGGACAGTGTGTAGCATACAATGTGGGTAAATGCTGGATGGGAAGTTGGGGAGGAGAGGAGGCAATGAAGGAAAGAAGGTCAGTAGCTGAGGTTTATTAAAACCACCTTCCTCCTTCCACTGTGTTTGGCACAGGAAAATGATGTTTGTCTGGCTGGTTAGAAAGTGTTCTAGTCAGAAGTAACACTAAATGCTGCTGTAGTTCTGTATAAACCTCTGGACGCTGCCAAACTCCCAGTCAGCTTCAGCTCTTAAAGTATTGCGGTTGTGACAGTCTTTGTCTGTTAGAGTTCTCCCACATACAGCAGTGATTCTGATCCTGACCTGCCCCAGACCAAGGAACTCTCACTTCCAAAAGGATTTAAGCACCTCTCAGTGTTTTATGCAGCAGATGCAGGTGTGACTCTTGCTCATGATGCTGAATATGATTCTTTTGAGAGTGAGTTCCAGCCAGACACGGCCCAGAGAGAAGACTTTGAGCTAGTTCAAAGGGTACTTGCTTCTGTTCCCAGTATGCAGCTTATCTTTCCAGTATAGCTTTGAAATGAGGGCAGATATTTACCCTTCTCTAGTCTCCTCTCAGAGGCTTTGGATATCACGTCTCTGCAGCTGGAGGTGGCAGAACTGCCAAACCCATTCCTTCCCCATGAAGCAGCTGGTGTTACTGCCAGGCTTGTCTCATCACACACTGCATTTCATGATTCCTGATGTCTGCAGTGAGCCTCTCTGTTTTAAAACGTGGCCCCATCAGTCGTGATGGCAAACACCCCCACACCTGTCATGACAGAGCATCCTCCTTTCCTGTGCTGTGAGATTAGATCCCAGAGCGCAGAAGTGCAGCACATCACCAGTAGATTGTCCTCATCCCTCTCATACTTGTTCCCTCCCCTTCCTGCACATACAACCAATATAGTGCTTTGTGTGCTCTCTCTCCAAAGCCTGTTCATGCCTGACTGAGCCATCTCTAGTGTCTGACGGCTCTCAATGGGGAGGAACAGCACGAGGCATTTTGCTCCAGAACTGCTGTGTAATTGACATTCAGTCAAGCAAAAAGGTACGATGAGGTGACCATCCCTTAAAGGCTTTACGCATTGTAGGAGAACAAGGAGCAGTGGTTGGTCAGCTAGTCTTCTGAGTGAGAATTTTTGGCCTATTTTGGAGCCCTGGAGCTCTATTTTGGAGCCCTGGTGGGTTCTGTGAGTGGGGAAGAAAATGGAAAGATCCCAGGCTGGTGAGAAGTGGCAAAGTTGACAGGTGCTAATGAGCTGCTTTGGGTTATCTGTGCTCATTTATGCAGGTATAAAGCATTTCATCTGGATTCCGTTACTTTCTACTAATGACATGTTTCCTGTGTGTTTGTAGCAGTGCAGTTCCAGAACATGGATTTGCAGCCAGAGTGGTTCTCTGACAACGAGACTGGCACTGAGATCAAATCATATTTAGAAAAGGGACAGATCGTGCTTGTTACAACCCTCATTGCAGTGGTCTCCAGGTGCAAATTTATTGGGGTAGGGGAGAGTCAGTCTCCACAAAATGTGTTCTCTTCCTCCCCTGTCCCACCCGACTTGAGCCTTTCTTTTCTCCTGGAAAAATTACTTACGTGGGAGGGGAGGAAGGCTTTCTTGCAGGGTTGCTTCCCTGCAGGATTCATGTGGATAGTGTTTCCTTTACCAGCTGAGCCAGGTGCTTCTAGGAGACGGTCCTCTTTCTCTCCCTTCTCCCTGCTGTGTGGAGTGGCTGATGTGGTGAGTGGCATTCTTACTGTGCGGTAGGTGACTGTGCAAGGTGATGTCTGGGCTACCTTGCTGCCCCTTCCTGTGAGTTGGTGAAGAGATGGAAACTGCTCCTGGCCTCTTGTGAGCCAGGACTATCCAGACTGTTCTCTCTGCACCGCACTCGTCATTCTCATGTTGTCTCCTGGCATTCCTCAAGCTCAAATCCTCTTCCTTTCCCCCACCCCCTCTCTCCAGTCCCTGTCATAGATCTCCAGTTCCTTTCATCTCTGCATATCCCCTCCAGTCTGTTTCTAGTGCTTTTGTTCAAAGTACAACCTGTTTGGGTGTTGCCATGGATGCACAAGGATATTTGGTTATCCTTCTGTACGTGGACTGCAATGCATATGGAAATCCTGTTGAGTGAGCTGGCGGTAAAGCTTTCTCCATATAGCGATGCACAGGGCGCAGAAGGCAAACAACCTGTAGTGACTGGCTGGCTTAATTATTAAGCAGCGCTTAGGGCTGCTCAGTGATGGCCTGCTGGTAGAACCTGGTGTTTGATGGAAAAATGCAGCCATCGTGTTCTCAGATAAAATCTCTGCCAGCTCAAGGCCCTTGCAAGGGAGCGGTCCCTCTGTGTGACATGTTGGAGGTGAGACGGAGAAGTTCTGGGTGTGGAAACCTCACTGTAATGGCTTGGCCACTTCCTGTAGGTCAGGCCATATTTTCCAGATTTTTTTTTTTTTCTAAGATAGACTTATTTTTTTTAAAAAGGCAGAAAACTAATCACAAAAAGCCTTTTATTACCACGAAGCAGAGCAGGACCTCCTGTTCTGCAGCTGGGCAGAATGAAGTAGCATCAGAAAATGATTCTGATTTCTTCCCTTTCTCGTCCATATTCATCTTAATAGAGTTAACTTTGAAGCTGCTGTCAAAGAGTCAGTATTTCTCTGATTATGATCTTGTTAGTAGCTTCCCAGTTGATGTGCTTATCTCATGCGGGGAATGCTATTTGCTTTTGCATCTGGGCGTGCCAGCCAGAGGACAGACTGTTCCAGAAAAGCAGGTCTGCAGATGGAGTGTCCATTCAGCGCTTCTGTCTCCTCTGGGGTGGGCAGGTGCCTGGCCTCCTTGCTGCAGACCTTCCAGAAGACGTGATGCTCCTTCTGCAAACATCTGAAGAGAGCTGGGCTGGGTGCTGCCAGGAAATCAGGCTGCAGCAGAGAAGACAGCTAATGTGAGCTGGTATTTATATTACTGGAGTGTTTCACCCTCCAAACAAGTAGGGAAGGGTGCAAATCTTCAAATCATTCCAGTCTTTGAATGCAGGAACGCAGACTAGGGGAAACATCCTTGTGAACTTCTGTGGCCTCTTGCTTGTGCTCATTTTCTCATCCAGATCTTCAAAAGAACACTAGTTCTGGTACACTTTGCTTGCCTTTTTATTCAGGTGTGAACAAGTGCTTGCTCATGGAGCTGCTTTGGCACCAGTCTGGTGCCTGCAGTTGAGCAGTCCTGTCCCAAAGGAGCTGACACTTTCTGTAGAGACACTCACTGATATTCTCCTTCTGGGCTTCTCTCCCCTACGGTCTGCAGGGGCGGAAAGGCTTCTTCAGTTCTTTACATCTTGAATATATTCTGTGTTAAGTTTCTCAGCATGTGGAGACCTTTTAGGATCTGTGAGTTTCGGGTGACTTGAACAACACAGTAGATGCATAGGTAGGGAGATGAGCTGTATGGCTGGGTCTGTGTGGTGCTTTGCAGGCTGCCGTGGGTCATTAGGGACCTTTCTCATGACTGCTTTCTGGTTTAGCACTCCAGGGTGGATCCTGAGGAGCTGTTCACCAAGCTGGAGCGGATCGGCAAAGGATCGTTTGGTGAAGTGTATAAAGGGATTGACAACCGCACCAAGGAGGTAGTTGCTATCAAGATCATTGATCTGGAGGAGGCTGAGGATGAAATTGAGGACATTTTGGAGATTACGGTGCTCAGCCAGTGTGATAGTCCCTACATCACCCGGTACTATGGCTCCTACTTGAAGGTAGGACAAAGCCATGGCAGTTCTTGCCAGCAGTTTGGGAATGGGATGGGCTGCTCTGTGGGTGCTGCAGCTGATGGTGGCATCTAACACTACAAGGTGTCCAATCTGTACCAGTGTGGCAGCGGGAACAGCGGTGGCTCTGCTCACTGCATTTGTGTGGTCTGGATAGCAGGCTGGGCTTTAAAATACTTGCGGAGCACATGGAAGTGATGTGCCCAGTACAATGTGGTCACTTCAAGTAATTCATTGAAGAGGCTGACCTCTCCCTGCTCTGACCATACTCAAAAGGAAGGTTGTGGAATACTTTTCCCAAATGCCACAGTTTTAAGGTAGTACCACTGAGGGCTTTATGCCTCTGGAAAGATGGGGAGTTTGAAACTGTGATCATCATCATCAGATCAGAAATTATGAAAAGAACAGGACCTGAGTGCTGATACCATTTCCGTTGGCAACGTTTAGGAATCCCCAGTGGCAGCTACTAGTAGTGATGACCAGAAGTGGCCTCTGCATGCCGGCTGCTGGAGGTGTGTGTAACACCGGGTCTATAGCAAACAGTTCTTGAGCTCTTTGGATCCTGATTATTCCTTACAGATTTTTCAAAGGCCATAATGCATTTTCCCAGCCTTCTACTGAAAACACCAAGCAAGCTGTGGTTTCATGGATCTGCCACTTATCTCTTACCAGGACCCTGTGAACCTCGCTCTGGAAATCTCTGAGGAGTACGAGAATGTCTTTGTGATCGTACTCTTCAAGCTGGCAGTCCTGGTAATGAGATCAAAGGCCACAAAGCTCCCCTGTCACTGTCAAGAAGATGATGTGCTAGATCTGTTGGAGTGATGTTAAATGGCTCCAGCCTGAGAATATGCTTATCTCTGTGGGCTGTTTAGTCTGGTGCCCGTAGGGCCACTAAAAAAACTGCAGATCAAGAGAAAGAAATGTACTGGGGGCAGGCCAACCACTGTAATGCTGTGTCAGCCGGAAAGAGGCAGCTGGGATCTCCCTCCTGAAGGCTCTGAGAGCTGCAGTGTGCAGCATCTCTTGGATTGTGTACAGGACTATTCATGTGGCTTGCTGCCTCTGGGATGTTTCACTTTTCTGCCTGCTTTTTTTACTGTCTTTGCTCTTGATTTGTGCTCTTGCTTGCAGGGCACTAAACTATGGATAATCATGGAGTACCTAGGAGGAGGTTCAGCCTTGGATTTGGTAAGTATGTGGTAAACTCTAGACCATGAGAAATGTTGGCTGGAGCCTTGGTTTGTGAAATGCCTGTAAGCCGGACACTCACTTGCCACATACCATCTTTCTGGTAGCCCTGTGCCTGAAGGGTGGGCAGTGCAGGACAGACGTGCTGGTTATGCATATCCTAGGACAGAGGAAATGTTTGCATGGAGCTCAGATGTTGAAGCACTGTTCTCCAGCGTGCTTGGCTGCTTTACAGTGGGAGGAGACAGTTGTTTTTGAGCAGTGCAGGTCCATACTTCACCAAATCGAAGTTCTGTGCCTGCAGAGAGTTTGTGGTATTGCTCGGTGCTTGGATGGCATCAAGCTCAGCAGGGACCTGGTCTGCGATCGGGGTTTACAAGTGTTTGGTAATAAAAATGACATCTAACCAGTTACCCCAAATTTTAAGGGAATACAAATGCAAAATAAACACATGGGCAAAGTTCTGCTGTGCTGTATTCTATCACAGGATTTTACTTTTCTCCTTAGGACAATAAAACCTGTTTTTCTAGAGCAGTAAGTAAGGTCGTGTTGTGAAAAATGCTGAGCCCGCACTGACTTGGAGGAAGGGGGTCTGTCAGCAGCAGCAGTCAGCATCGGAAGCTCCGTTACTGCATTGAGAAGGCAGGACTTGTTTAGAGGAGAACTGATTGAAAGGAGAAGAGCTTTGATAAAATACTTTGCAGCCAGAGGGTAAAAATTGTCTCCAGGCTGTTGCATTGTCTGAAATTCAGTTCTTGTGTCCTAGCAGAGAGATTTGAACAGGAGAAAATGTTAAGATGTTCTGTTCACCAATGTATTTCCAGGCCAAAGAGAGAGATGAGCATCCTGCTGTTTGTCTGGGAAGCCTTTAACAGACTAACAGAAAATCTCCCAAAGGTTATACATTTAATGTTGCCAGGTGCAAAGTTCAGGTGTGCACTAGGTGCTTCTTGCTGAATATGACCTGCTTGGCCAAGGTTTCTAAGTAACAGAGAGGCTGGAAGAGGCTGGAAAATCCAAGGCATTGTCACCCTCCTTTAAGTCATCTTTCTGTCCTTTATCAGCTGAAGCCAGGACCCCTGGAGGAGACTTACATAGCTACTATCCTGAGAGAAATCCTAAAGGGCTTGGATTATCTACACTCTGAGAGGAAGATCCACAGGGACATCAAAGGTAAGAGTGGAGTGTTCAGCTCCCTTTCTTGTAAGGGATGTCACTAACGTAAGATTCAGAAATATTATACAGCAGTAATCTGAAAGGCTTCAAAGACTTTCTTAGCACTGCTTTTCCTGTTGGGTTGCTTATTTCTGAATCTGATGCGTATCATTTTATTGCAGCTCATGTTTTTCATGTCTTTAGGGTTTAGAGTAACATTAAGGGTCTGTAGCTCTTCTCTGGCATTCGTAGCTTGGACAGGCAGGGGCTAAAGCAAAGGAGTCAATGAAAGGCACGCTCAAATATTAGCTGACTCAGTTATGTCTGGACATTCACTTTACTGCTGGACCCTAAGGTGTGCGTATGCTGGTTATCATTGTCATAACTTACTGTGAAGGTGAGCTGTCCTCACGCAGGGTTCACGGCCCTAGAGACTCAGGGCAGCTTGTCAGCTCATCCTGTTACTTATTTTGATAGTCACTGGCCTTACATACCGTAGAGAGACCTGTCATCTGCCTCCCAAAGAGCAGTCTCACACCGAGCACAGAGCATCAAAGGACAGCAGGAGGGCGGGAGAACAGCGCTGTGGGGACATGGCCAGTGTTGGATGCTCACTGCTCTGACCCTCTGTGGGAGGGGATGCGAACAAGCAGAGCAGAGCAACCTCACGCAGGGAGATACATAGAAAAGATTCTGTTGCATATCTGAGACTACACGTTTCTAGCGCAGCAGGACTGCTGGCCGCCAGCAGAGTGGGAAAATGCTGAAAGTTTGTGGATAGGGTCTCCCTCGGAATGAAAAGTCCTACAAAAAACCACCATGCCAAAACCTGAGCAATGCTGCTGTCTTAAGCTGAGTGGGAAGTGGTACAAGACCAGGACTTGTGAGCAATTTAGAAGGATCTGCTATTTAACCTGTGCTCAATGCTGCTCTGAAAAAAATTTGAGACTATTTGAAGTATCTTGGGCTGTGTTGGCCTCTCTTCCTTGTGTGACCAGGAATCACATCTGGTTGATTGTGTGGCCCTTCATGTCTACTCCCTGCTACTACCCTGGAAATATTCCCCTCCTGATCCAGCCAAGTGTATGAACTGTTTCTTGTTACCCAGCAGAGGTTAGAGCATGAGACTGAGTCTGAGGCTGGAAATCCGAGCTGCGGGTTTTCACTGGGACACAGGAGGATGCCACAGGGAGGTCCATTCTCAGTGTTCAGTTCTGTCTAGGCTGGAGATAATTCAGAAACCGGTGGGCTTAATGTTCATTTGTGTGAACAGCTGCCAACGTGCTACTTTCGGAACAAGGAGATGTGAAACTGGCTGACTTTGGGGTGGCTGGACAGTTGACAGACACACAAATCAAGAGAAACACGTTTGTCGGGACTCCATTCTGGATGGCACCGGAGGTCATCAAACAGTCTGCTTATGACTTCAAGGTGAGCTGGGAGCAGGAGGAGCATTGCTACTTGGTGCTGCTGTAGAGGAGAGGGTGCTAGGGTTAATACAGGGATTGGAAGTGCTGTTGGTTGCAAGAACAATCCCTTCCTGTTACGATTCAGGGTCTGTCGCAGAAGTTTGTGTATTAGATGTGAAATACCCTACCTGATTTTCTGTGATCAGCCCCTTCAACTGTGCTCAAGTTGCATCCTTCCATGTAGCAGAATTGCTCCTTGCTGTTCTGTGCTGTCACTGTTCTTGCTTTTCTTTCAGGCAGACATCTGGTCCCTTGGCATTACAGCCATTGAACTAGCAAAGGGAGAGCCTCCAAATTCTGACTTGCATCCTATGAGGGTTCTTTTCCTGATCCCCAAAAATAACCCTCCAACACTTGAGGGTCACCACAGCAAGCCCTTCAAGGAGTTTGTGGAAGCTTGCCTCAATAAGGATCCTCGATTTGTGAGTATCACTGTCCACCTGTGAATTGGGGTAGAGTATTGCAGAGGCCAAAGATTCATTTAGCAGGAAGACCTTTTGGTGCAAGGCTCCTGGAGAGAAAGAAGTCCTGAGCTTGCAGAATGGCCAGGCAAGCCTGGCAAGGATTGAAGTCAGTGCACTTGCATGTCCAGTGTACAGAGATGGTTAGATGTAGCATGCTTTCCTTATTTGCTCCAGAGGCCAACAGCTAAAGAGTTGCTGAAGCACAAGTTCATCACACGCTACACCAAGAAAACCTCATTCCTAATGGAGCTGATAGATCGATTCAAGCGCTGGAAGTCGGAGGGCCACGGAGAGGATTCCAGTTCTGGTGATTCTGATATGTACGTATGCGTTCTGCACGGAAGGGTGCCCCTGCTATACCCTGTGCGCCCCAGGGTACCCTACCACAAGCAGCTCGGGTCCTTTTCCCTGCCTGGGTTGGAGATCTTAGGGTAGCTCGGGGTGACCTGTGAGCATCTGTTTGTGGGAGTGGGTGACTGCTGCCTGAAGAAACGGGCTGTCACCTCCTGTTCGGTGGGACCTCGTACTCTATTCTAGTCTTAACTTGTGGAGCCTCTTTGAGCGTAAGGAATCAGAAGTACTAACAAGAAACTTCTAGTCTGTGTAACTAGTAAAACAAGGCTCTTGATGCCTGTATTTTATGCACGTTCAGTTAAATGCGTCGCCTTTCAAAGAGCTACAGTCTGTAGTGACTGTGGCAACAGCTGTGCATGTGTGCTTGTGTATTCGCGGGTAGAGCTTTGCTACTGGGGTGGAAGATAACAAGGCAACAAGCCCGGGGTGAGGAAAGGGCAGTTTATTGCCAGGCTGGTGTCACAGAGCTTTTCTTCACCTGCAGTGGGAGTGACTCAAGTGACCAGTGACTCTGGGAGATTGGCTTGCAACATCTAAACCTGTCCCCTCAAATTGTGAGCTTGGATTGTCTTGAAATTCTCCTAAGTTTAACTAGCACTTGCAACTGTCTTTAAGCTGGCTAGAGCAGAAAGGTGGTTGTGATTTGGAAACATAATGCAGTACTTGGCTCAGATCTCTGTGGTCGTGTAGACACTGAAGCAGTTTCTCTTTAGGATTTTTTCTGGGATAGGGAAAGGCCAGTGGTGATATGGCAGTCAGGTGGGGGTGAGCTTGTGACTACAGGTAATGGGTAAAACACCCGGTGTACGGAGCCGAGGCTTTGTCTTGACTTTTCCCGTTTCATTTGCAGCGATGGAGACACAGAAGATGGAGACCAGGGTCCAATCTGGACATTCCCACCAACTATTCGCCCCAACTCCTTGAGCAAGCTGCACAAAGGAATGGCTCTTCATGGCTCCCAGAAGGTCTGCCATTAGTTCCTTCCGAAGTGGACTGAACTACTGCAAGCTTTTGAGGGACTTGGGGAAGCTACCAGTCTCTCATGCTCTAAAACATACGTTAGTCTGGTATCAAGGGCTAGTGCCCTGGAGTTGCCTCTGGCACATCATCAGGGTACTGCAGTCTGTGGCTTTCCTGAGACCTGGTGAGGGGGTTGCCAGCGAGGTGCTGTGAATTTGCCCAAGGTGTGGCAGTTTGTGTGCCCTGGGAGCCTTTGCCTGTGCTTGTAACTTCTTTTCCTCTTGCTTTCTAGCCTACGGAGCCCATCAAGAGGCAACCACGGTCACAGTGTCTCTCCACGCTTGTTCACCCAGTTTTTGGGGAGGTGAGTAGAACCTTCTGGTGGCTGTGGTAGTTGGAGATAAAGAGATACTTGACATGTTCGTGCAGCATAATCACTGACATCTGGTTCTCAGTCCGTTCTGTTTAGGAGCCTTCTGGGGGAGGGTGTGCTTAGAGCTCTGAGTTCTCCAAACCAACAAGGGCATCTTCATGCTTCTCCTTACCAACCTTGTTTTGACAGTTTCAGGCAGGAGGTGGCTTCTTGGCCTTCCATTTCTGCCACTTTGACTCCCTTGCCTCACAAAGGATCTTCCTTTCCTTTGGTTAGGCTACTCTGCTAATCCCAGTCAGTGAAATTAGGCGCAGGAAAGGTTCTGGGCAGTCTCTGGAATAACCTGGTGTCCACATGGAGTAGCAGGGGATTGGAAAAAAAAAACAACTGTTCTCCAAGTCTCTAAGTAGGAAATCTGCTTCACTGCTGGTTGCATGCATTGTTCTTTTTAGTTCTAGTTTCCTACCAACAGCAGACTTTCTCTTTCACACCATTAGTGCCTCTGATAGGTTTGATCACCTCTTTCCATAAAAGGGCTGAAGCTGGGCTTTTTGAATTGAAGTCTTACCGAGATGCTGTTCATCATTTTTTATATGCCTTCCCTGCGTGTGCATTATTGGATGTTAATATTGAAAAGGTCCCATTAACACAAAGGTGGACAACTGCAAATCGGGAAGCTGTCAGCCCTTCCTGGGGCAGGGAGGAAAGGTAAGGTCTTCGGGCCTGGGGGCCAAGCAGTGGATAAAAGTGAACCCGTAAGGCTTTGTGCGGCACAGCTCCAACCCCCTGCTAACCTCCAGAAAGCTCTTCTGCAGTGGAAACTTGACAGGATAACACAGACTGCTCACATCCCCAGCTGCTGGGCAAACTGAAGGTCACTGGTTTGGCATCGGAGGCTGATGATAAACGGGCAACTTACCTTGCAGGACAGACCGTGTGTCTCATTTTGCTCTGAGGCAGGCGGTCTTAGATCAGGTCGACGTCAAATCAGATCCTTAGCTTAGCATCACAGCTATTTTTGGCCTAAGAAATGTGTATCCTGGATGAGTGAGTGGCCCTCCATGCCCCCCGCCACTTCTGAATGAGCAGAGGCATGTGCGCGGTGCTCCCACCGCTGAGGCTTTGTGTTAGCACGCAGTTACCCCGCTGAAGGGGAAGCAGCTCTTTTTGGCTCGGAACTGCTCATTTCCAGCAGGGCTCTTGGAGCACAGGGACGGCCGCAGCTGGGGATTAGCATTCACCTTGTCCTGCTTTCTGGACCATGGAGAAAAGGTGAACTCCAACAACAGGACAGGCTGATCCTAGAATTGCAGGCAAAGAACTATGAGGCTTATGTAAAGCCCTTTAATCAGCGTAGCCTAACGGGAGCTTAATTGAACTGGACAGTGGCTAGCTGGCAGACATTGCTTGTTCAACAAAGCATTTTGATTTTTGTTCATCTCATTGCATAATGATCTCCACTAGGGAAGGGGCTGCCGCATGAGCTGCTTGTGTGAAGGAGGTGGGGAAACGCTGCAGAGGATGGGAATGGGGGTTTTCCAACAAGATTCCTTCAGGCTCAGCATCAGTGACCCAGCAGGAGTTCCTTCATGACAGAGGTTTGGCTATTTCAAATTAACAACTGGAACCATGTGCAAATAGACTCGTGGCTGGTGAGGCCTGGTCAGTGTGTGCTAACCATGACAGAGGCAAGCAGAGGCTTTTCATCGAGGTCAGATGCTGCCTGTGGAGGTCTTGGTGTGCGGGCTTCATTCTGCTGGCTCCCTGGGGAAAGCTCTCTCCGGGGTAGAGAGAGACCAAGTGGTTCGGGACCTGCAGCGTGGCAGTAGTCTCTCTTGGCCCCCCACTAGGAGCAACTCAGACTTTTTGTGGTTATTAAAAGCAGTGGTGACTGACTCCTGGTGTTAGGATATTTTCTGCCCTACATGTCCACAAGCCTTTGTGCGCATCTGGGTGCTAAGCTGTTAGTAGCCAAGGGGACGGTACCTGTTCAGGTACAGCTGGAGTTCTTTGTTCTGTTACTACTTATGGGTTTTCACAGCTGTTGAGTGATTTCTGCCTGGAAGAAAGCCTGAACTCTGGCCATCGGACTTCCATCTTCCTGACCTACACAAAGAATGCTGCTTTATTTTTTTAAGAAGAATGTGGGTGACCTCCTGCACCCTTGTGGAGTCGTATTAAAAGGGAAAGGGAATTAAATGTCTGTACTGCACTGCCCGACCAGTGCTTTCTGCAACGAGATGAGGAACTAACGCACTGTTTCCGGGTTGCAGCTTAAAGACAAGCACAAGCAGACTGGAGGCAACGTGGGAGCTATGGAGGAGCTGGAGAACGCTTTTAGCTTGGCTGAGGAGTCCTGCCCAGGCATCTCTGACAAACTGATAGCATACATGGTGGAGCGGGTACAAAGGTGGGTGTCCTCTCAAGTATGAGCTGGGGTGGGGCTGGCAGGGACCTGACCCACTGTCTCACTCCATACCTGTGTTAAAGGTTGGTACTGAGCAGTCAAGACACCCAAAAAATGAATACTGATGACAGCTGACCTAATAGGCCCTAAGTCACTGCTTTTAACAGCTTTTCATTTAATGGAAGCAGTTCTTCCTGCCTCAAACTCTCACACTGAACAGGTTTCTGTAGTGTAGATGAATGTTGCAGAGCCCAGAAGGATGCTGCCACTTGCCTTCATCTTGCATATATGTGTACGCGATGTCCTGCTGGTCCTGTCGCCCAGGTAGCGAGGACTGTGCCAAACGTCAGCAGGATTGCGTCAGGGATAGTGAATACCTGTTTCACTGCAAGGAATGTGCTTCGCAGCACTGTGTGCAGCCAGTCCCTCTGCTTGCCCAGCTTCAGGCAGCAGGAAGCTGTTTCTCCTGAAGGGAATTACTTATTAAACCAGGGAAGGAGTATAGAATTATGTTCTTTGCTGCTCAGCAGGGGCTGCGTCAAGCTTGCCTCCGCTGCTGGTACCAAGGTCAGTCACATTCACGTAGTGCAGGCAACAATATCACATCCTGATCACAGGTTTATCGGGCTTTATTGAGCTTTAATTTGGATTTTCTCCCTTTCACAGCAGGCTGTTCTGAATCTCACCCTTTCTTCACTAGCTGAGAAACTTGACATTTGGCCCCTCACTGGTCAGAAGGCTGGAAGTGAAGGATTTTACTGTACGTGTGACCAAAGGAGCCATTCTGTGCTCTGGTTGCTAATGTAAATACAACTCAAGATTTCCAGTCTTCACACCCTTGAACTTGGGCTTTCTAAGCACTTACTTCTGATGGGTTTAAGCTGGTGTAGTTCGTGCCTTGTAGCTCCATCGGATGCTGTCAAGCAAAGGACCTTAGATATTAAGGATCAAAACCACTGGCCTGCCTTGAGGCTTTCTGGTACGAAGTCCTTCAAGCTCTCAAGCAAATACCTTGTGGGTCTGGTTAGATCCCTCATCCAATAATCACGTAAAGCTGGACAGAGAGCACTCTGGTCTCTCCTGGCTGAGCCACAAAGCTCACAGAAAGCATCCTCGTGATGCCTGCAAAAACTTTAGCCTCTAGCTGAGCAGGAGGTGCTCGCAGAGGTGCGTTGTGTGACTCTGCAGGGCAGCGGTTTCAGTGTCATTCACTTCTATCAGCCTTGAAACGGCCGTATTGGAGGGTGCATTAAGTGCAAGAGACTGGGTTTTTTTGGGGTTTGCAAAACCTCGAAGACCCCAGTTAGTTTCTTACTGTAAAGCACTAGTGCTCAAAATTCCTTATTAGCCTAAAATTGAATCTTAAAGGCATAAAAAACGTGCTGCATTGTCTTTTTCTTAAATTGCTGGGTTTTTTTCTTTTGAGACTTCCTTATCTGGAAAACTGGTAGTGGCAAGGGGAGGAGGGACAAACACATCCAGACTGACCTCTTCCTCCCCAGGCGCAGGGCTTGTGGGCCATCTTCTACCCCAGGCCTTGACATGGACAGGAGCGACCAGTTCCACCCGTTATTCTTTCTTGCAGGTTTTCACACAGTCGGAACCACCTGACCTCTGCCCGCTGACACCTACACTCCCTGCTGCTCTTTTGAGGGGGGAAGGATTTTTTTCCAGCTTCATAAGAACTCCATCTCTAATCCAGACCACCATCTGCTGTTGGATGTAACGTGGTGTTACGGACTCCAGGGCATTTCAGAGCCTTCACATTATACGTGTTTCCATGATAACCCGGGGTGGGGTTTGCAATGCAAGTACAATTTAGACCTTTTGCAGAACCCAAGATGGGTGGTCTAATTGTTTTTACAATTTAATCAATGCAGTTTTTAATTGTTTCCCTATGGATGTATCCATTTTGGCTTGGTTTGATTCACAGCTTGTTATTGGTAAATGCCTGGCTGCTGGAAAAGGGGGAGATTCTCCTCCACTGAGATATGTTTCAAAGGCTGATGGGTTTAGCCTCCTGCCCTTCCTAAAGAAGTGTTTGTGAGCAGTCATGTATGAGTGCAGGTATGTTTGGAAGCTCTCCATGCATTACAGCCTCTGGGAAAGTTAGAGCAGCTCTTCAGTTGTTCTGAAGGATTGCTTCAATGCCTTCACGCACTAGTAATGAAGAGCTTTCAAGCAGAGCAGCAGCTGAGCTAAGACACTGCTGCTCTTTCCCCGTGTGTTGTTTCACAGGAGGAGGGGTTTGCTGACTGAACTTTTTTTGGCTCTGGGACATCATTTTGGATTAGGCCTTGGTTCATCTAACTCAGGCAACAGCAGAACTTGCCTTGGGTCTCCAGGGACTGGAAGGCAAAGCCGTTACGTTTGGTGTGGGACCTGGTGGAGTTCCTTTCCTTGCTGCTTTCTCCAGCTGAAGCAACGAGAGACACAGGGCAGTCCTCGCCTCTAACCTGAGTAGACACCTACTGCGTGTGTCCTAATGTTACAGAAGGATTAAAAAAGGGGGCAGGGGGAACACGACAGCCAAAGGCGCTGACAGGGCTTCAGCTCGAAAGGTAGATGGATGCTGTGTAGCAGTTCTTGAAGCAAGAAACCTGTCCTCTACAGGAAGGTATAAACTGGATGGCCAGCAGCAATGGTATCCCTGGGGTGAGGGTTCACAAAAGCTGGTCCGGGCCTCCATCCCCTTCTTCTCAACTTTCCCTCTCTGGCTCTTCTTTCAGTCTGGGATCTAAATGTGCTGAAGCCAGGGCTCTTCTCCCGTTGCCAAGCTGTGGTGGTGTTTTCTAGCAGAGAAATGAAAGCAGCTGCTGCGATACTGGTTGTTTGAGATATTCCAGTGGAGCCATCCCCAACTAGCTTTGCTTTCTGTATAACACTAGTTTAATTCAGGTAAATGCACAGCTCTTACATCTATACTTTAAAGGTCTAAAAAAATAGACTTAGGAAAATAACACGATAGCTGGTTGCTTGGTGATCTGCTCTCTAATCATAAGGATATTCCCATTAAGTCAGCAAGACCTTAGCTCTGGAAATCTTTTCTGTCTGGGTGTTTGTGTGCGAGTGACGTGGCTCACCCCAAAGCCACTAAGAACACAAGCTGTAGCTGTTTAGCATTTTTTAAAAAAGGCCACTCCATTAGTAGCCAGGCTCGGGTGTTTGGTACTTTGATTCAGATGTGCAGAGGGTAAGTGCTGGGCTACAAGTACATGCAAAGGACCATACGTTCCCTGGTTGCGGTGTGCGGTGTTCGCTTTAGCTGTGACTGTCCTTTACTCTTCCTCTCCAATGGGTGAAGACAGGCTCAGCAAACACCACAAACTTGGCCAGTAGAGGTGCTGCTGTTGGATCTTGCTGGAGATCTGCTGCGGAGCGGTGTCTCCCTGGGGCGAGAGCTGTCTCGGAGCCTGCATTTATGAAGAACAGAACAAACCCTTTTGTTTTTTCCCCCCTCGGGAGAAGGAGTTAATGTATAGACAGGAAACGTACTGAGATGGAAGGCAGAGGCTGCAGTCCAGCAGAAAGGCGGCTGAAGGACTCCTGCTGCTTTTAAAGTTCCTGTTCATGATGGTAGCAAATCGTGTCAATAAGGTACCTTGTATTATTACTCACATGCACTGCAGTGTAATGAGTAAACTTTTTAAAGAAAACAATCCCCACAAACGTCGTCCAGTATTCAAAGCAACAATGGTTTTAGTTTTTAAAAACGTTGAAAGGGATCTGCCACTTTCAATAAAGTAACAAAACACAGAAGGGTGGTGTCTCTTTGTGTTATAAGGGAAAAAGTATTTGTTCAAGCTGCACTTTCTTTGTATTCTTCTGTCTGTCTCAGCTATTTTCTGCCTGGAGCCAAAGGGAGACTGATAAACCCACTTCCGCCTGTGCCTTTTGGGAATTTTGTCAAACGCCATGTGCTTGCACCCACCTCTGCTCGCCAGGCTGCTGCCAGGACTGTGGCGATGGTGGGTCCCCAGAGCACAGGTTCAGCTCTCCCTTAACGCACACACCCTGCGAGCAGGAAACTGTTTTCTGTTCTTTTCTAGTGCTCTTGTTAAGGAAACTGCTCATTATTGAAGCAAAGACAAGAAACACTCCTGCAGAGTTCTGGTAAAGTAAAAATACCACATGGGATTTCACAGAGCTGATAATGCCACTCATCAGCTGGAAAGCTTGCCAAGGTGAGAGGAAAGCAGTTTTGCCAGGAAAGTGAAGCTTCTGGCTGCTATCGCCTGTGTTCCTGCATTTTAAATGCAGAGACACTGGAGCTTGGTATTCTCCACCCAAGAAGGACTTTTGCTGCCAGCTCTTGTTTCTGGGCAGCCAGCAGCAGAGGCTCCTCCCCGCAGCCACTGCAGATTGCACACACAGCTTCGAGACGGGAAATGCTGAGCTGTGGGTTAAGCACACAAGCAACTCAAGGATCATCCCTCAACTGCCCCGAAGTCTTCAGGAAGGGCTCTTGCTCACTGCATCTCTCCTGCAACAGGAGGTAACAGCACTGTTCTGCTGCACAGAGGTGACAAGAGGATACAGAGGTGTTCAGAGGGTGCGGATCAGCTGCGTCAGTACTTACCAGCCAGGTCCCAACACCTCCAGGGTGTGTCCTTCCACTGCGTTCTTTCATCATTTTTTTAAACATCACAAGTTGTTTCCTTGTGGTAAAGGCTAATGCAGTGATCCCTATGATATGAGGTGGACAAACAAGTGGGGTGGGAAGAGACTCTGCTGGAGCCTGCGAGGGGCTGGACAGAAGCCAGGGCTCGGTGCTGCTGGCTGCGGGTGGTGCATCAGCTCCCATAACGCCACGTACGCGTCCATCTGATCCTCAGCGCGTGGTGCGAGGGAGATGGGACGGGGGTAATGCAGACAAAGGCTAGTGACGTTGAGGAAGCTCTGTCAGCTAGTTCCAGTTAAAACCACCAGGGCCAGACAGCACCACAGGGCACCTGAGGCAGCAAACACCGCACCACCCACTGTTGCGCTGTGCTCACAGAAATGCGTTTCTCCTGCTCTTCTATCCCTGTCTCTTCTGGCAATGGGCCAGGTCTGGCTTTCATAACTCACATGCCAGAGCTTGTGCGCTGCCCTTCAGCAAACGCACCTCGCCGCTGCTGCACGGTGCTCAGCCTGTGCCACAGAGGGTACGTGCTTGCCCATGCATGACTTTGCATTTATCCGTGGTGGATTTCAGGCAGTGGTAGTCAGTCCCTTCCTGCCCCAGAGCTGCTCCCCCAGCCCGGTGGCACTCGTGGGCTCTGTCACCTCCTCCATGTCATTCTGACTCGGTGCCATCTCTCTGCTGCGGATGGAGCACAGCTGATGCCAGGTGAGCTGAGAACCACAGGCTTGGAAAATTACTGAGTAACTTGAATGCTCTGAACAAAAATATGTCAAATCCTGGCCCTAGAAAGCCCTGCTACAGGAGGTGAGAGCAACTGAAGGCTGGGGTCCAGTGCTGAGACCCCCAGCTGCTGGCAGAGACCCTGCTCCTCCTCCTCTGCAACTTGCTCCCGCAGAGCTTCCCCACAGGAGACCAGCAACGGGCAGTAATCGCACGGGAGAGTTCTGGGAGAGGAGAGCAGTCCTGCTCAGCGACTCCAGCGTGTGACCGTGGCCAGGCGCAGCCCGTGATCACCCAGGAAAACCACTGAATGCAAATACCCGTAATCAACAGTGTGGAACCTCTTCTCCCAGCCCCAGGAAAAGCAACGCTCCTGTGCAGACGCTGTCCATCTTCCCACGAGCGTGACGTGGATGGGGATGGCGGGCTCAGGAATAAGAGGCTGAGATGGTTTTATACCAAGATGCTATTTACTTTCAACAGTTATATTCAGCTGCGTTATCACATATCTAGTCAATCCACATCTGTACACCTACAACAGTTAATTAAAAAAACACTAATAAGTACATTTAACTTCCATGGGACAATGGTCATTGGACAGTGGTAACGAAGGCTGGATCTGCAGTCACTCGTCCTCTCTATGATGCAAATGCCAAGCGAGCAATCTGGAGAATCCCTCTGGAAGCCCCTCCCTGCAGTCCTCATCCCACACGTGTTTTAGCCCATAACCTGAAACAGCTTTGGAGAACGCACCTACTGGCCTCCGTACTTCCCCTTTGCACAGGGATCTCCACCTTCCTCCATGCTCAGAACTTGCAACACTTTCCTTTTCCCTTCACTGCACTTCATTATTCCTTTTTCTAGTACACAAATACTTTTCTATCTGATATAAAAGCAGAGTCCTCAGAGCCCACCAAAGCCACATGCAACAGCATTCTGTGGCACTCAGCTTACTTCAGTCCTTCCGTGGAGGCAACCAAAGGTGACAGCTTTACAAAAAAACCAGAACAAACTGCAAACATTTCAGATTTAACACCGAGATTTAATAGAGTCCACAGACACTAATGCTCCATCTGGAATCCAGCGAGTTTTACACCTTTCATGGGAAACGGAAGATAGGTCCCATCACAAATGTAAAAGTAAGAATAGGGATTTTCAGAAGTCTTTGCGTGACACAAGCACAAGCAATAGTTACTTTCAGAGAAGCTTGTTCTCCTGTATTCCTTAAATGCCTTGAAAACATCACCTGCATCATGGTGGAGAGCGTGTTTGCCATCCCTTGCCTTAAGGAATGCCTATGGCAGGATACAGAGACTCTGGAGCTGTGATACAGAATAGCGACTGACCCTCGCAGCATGTGCCATAGCAGAATTCAGAGGAAAAACCACGCACCCTACCTGTACCAACCCACCACGTACCGAAACCTCCACAGCTCAGCAGAGGTTCCGTCCTCCCGCTTCCCCTGGAAAACTGCTGCCACGGCAGTTTCCAAAGAGCAGAGCTGTTCCACCAAAGTTGCAGTTTCTGTTCAAAATGAGCTGGGTTTAAGCTAGCACATCTGCGGATCCCCCGTTAGTCTGAGACGATCGCGCCAGCAGGATGACGTGAACAGCAGCAAGACAGCGGTTGTGCAGCCAGCCACGCCGAGCACCAGGGGAAGGGAACTTCTGGGAACCAGCAAGCCCTGGACCAGCAGCTGGGGGCGAACTGCGCCACTGACAGCTGCTATTTTTCTCCCGTATAAGCTGACCATCCAGTCAAAATGTAAAAACAAGGTGGCATTTGCCTTCAGGGCAGGCAAGGGTGTTACTGTGCAGGTACCACTGGAACAATAAACTTTCCACCATGTGTGCACACCACAGCTCAGCAGTTATTAGGTTCTCTCTAGGTTCAACTGGAACAGACTTGTCCCTCTTCCATACCATTGGGAATGGATGTGATCCTCATCTGCAACTCCCTCGCTCCCACTTTATATTCCATGTGGAAATGAGCCTTCTGGTTCTTTGCTTTCTCAACTCCAGACACTCCTGTTTCCACCTGCCTCTTCTGTTGATGGTTACAGCAGAGATCCAGCTCTGCCCCACGTCAGTCTGTGTGACTGTCCTTCTCATCCTTCGGAAGCAGCAGGCTGGACCTGGCTGGAGAGCTGGTGGCTCTCTTGATCACTTCCATCCACCTGGCAAGAAAGGACACAAGAAACGCTTGACCCCTCACTCACAGACATGTAATCTCCTTTGGTTACGAGCTGCACCCCTTTCATCAAACCTCACAAAACATCCGTTTTCTACCTCTCTTTTACTATTATTTTAGGAACTAACTCTTCTAGTGAATAGCTTCGGAGGTGGCAGGACACCATGGTTGCCTGGCCAAGTAACAGCTCTACAGTGCTTTGAGCTGCAGGGAGCTCTTAGGAGAGCAGGCTGTATTCTCTTGTACCACCCAGTGGGAATCAGAGGGTTTTGCTTTGAAATTGCTACATGAGACCAGTGGACTGAAGAGCCCAGCTCTGTGTCGAGGGCAGCTGATCTGTACACTGCCCCAAGAGTGTGACACTCTCCGGAGGAAGGGGGAAAGGATGGGACACCTCAATAAAACCTCTCTTCAGAACAACCAGAATGCAACGCAAGGGCTTTGCTATTCCGTTAGCAGCTGAAAGTTTTGAATGTGATGCATTTTAAACTTGATTTACTTTGGACAATGTGGGGAAGCCCCTAACAGCACCACTAAACACAATGATAGAGAAAGCAGGAAGGTGGAAAGCAGCACTGCACATGTTGCTCTCGGTGCTGTGTTATAACTCCTGTTTCCAGAGATGGAGAGGGAAAATCAGCACTCTTACACAACTCTCATTAACCTAGAAATCTGCCTCCCAGGACCTAGCGGGGCTGAGCATCTCGCAGCCCTGCCACCCGTGCTGCTCCCCAGCTCCAAGGAAGCCCCAGACTCCGGAGACAAAGCGGAGCCCAGAGCTACAAGGGCAACCACCAGCTCCCCCTGGCAAGGAGGAGGGTTCTGGCAGAGAAGGGATCTCCAAACATCATCGGAAGGGAACTTTATTACTGAGAATGTGCTGTAAGGTCACTTGGACTAGGAGGTAGGAGGAAAGGGGTGGCTCTGCATGATCAACCAGTGAGTTAACAGCATGTTATAGACCAAAGCAGACAAAGAAAACAGAAAATTACCTCTCAAAGGTGTATTTGCTCTCAGCCCTGAAGAAATACACGTGGGACTTGAACTGCAGCTTGAAGACATAATCCTTCTGAATGCCGTCCGCCTCTCCAGGATTGCTGACTGCGTAGCCGAGCAGTGGGAGACTGGCCAAGGGATAATCGTCCTGGAACAGCCCAAGAGCCCAGCCCTTAGTGCCAGGCGTCCCCTGCCCCGCAGTTCATCCCAGTGTGCACTCGCTCTTTTGTACTCTACAGGTAATTTTTGTTTAGGAGAGAACGGGAGGAGGAGCAGCCTTTATCTTTTGCAAGGCCTCTGACAGCTTCTAGTGAATCACAGAATGGTTTGGGTTGAAAGAGACCCAGTGACACCTTCCTCCCACTCCTTTCACTGTTTTTATAGATTATTTCCTTCTATTCCCCACCTGCCGCTGCCTCCTGGGCTCCCCCCTTCCCCCTCCGCATCATCTCTCAGGAACTCCAAGCACAGATCTGACACACAAGTTAAAATATCCCAAAAGAAACATGCCCTCGAGGCAAGAAGTCTAAATAAAATAAACACGGTTTATTGGATTGATAAGCTGAAAAGGCGCAGGTTGCACTGCAGCACAGGTCGTTACCGTACCGAGCAGGCGCTGAAGGCAGTGTGGGCAGGGAAATCCCCACTGCCTGTTGAACCATGCTGCAGGGCAGCGCTAGGGCTGGACAGAGGCTGCCCAATGGCTGCGGTTCCCTCGCCTCCATTCGTCGCCGCGTGACGAGGTGTCTTCTCCCTCACCCACAGAAGGTTAGTACCACTGGCAGAACTGGAAATCCTGATTAAATTCTGCAAGAAGGACCTTTCAGAGACCAGCTTCCTTACAAAACTACCTCCTCTTCCACTCGTTACTCTCCTTCACGCAGCTGCATGCGGAGCAGAAAGCCAAAGCCCTCGAGGTTCCCCCCGACACGCTCTGTGCAGCTCTGTTTGCTCACCTGGTGTGTTTTGTAGAAGAACAAGCAAAAGTTGGTGAAGACGACCCACAGTTTCTGCCAGCCGTTGCTGTTCTTGAATTTCCTCAGCAAGTATCCAGAGAGCTGGTTCTAGCACAGAAGGAAAGAAAACAACCGTGAACCCCCAGGTTGCTGTCCTTCAGAACAAGCCACCGGCTGCGGCAGGCACAAAGCTCCAGGACTGCCGGAACCCCTCCTGCGCTGGCTCCCGTGTTGTAAAAGGCCTCCCAGAAATTCCACATGGTGACCAGTGCCTCATATCTTGAGGTCACTAATTCACAACTATCTTCTTATGAACAAATGAGTGATTTCTCTCCACTAACAGCAAGCTCCCCTGCACATTTAAGCGCTTGCCATATCCTGGCTGTACCGCCGCGTCCCCCCAGCCACCACTCTACGGTCAGGGGGATGGGGACAGCCACGAGGGCAGCCACCCCTTCAGCCACTCTTTTTTTTTTTTTTTATGTACAGAAAAACCATGTAGAACACGCTGCGCGAGAAGGAAAATAAAGCAGGAGAGGAAACAGAGGGTTGCGGACAAGGTCCACGCGGCAGCTACGCGAAGCCAAGCCCGGCGCGGAATGGCAGCAAAGGGATTTTGTAATTAGAAGAGACGAGAGGATACTCTGGGAAGCATAACCAGGAGGAAACCCTCGATCGCCAAGGCGACGTTACACCTCTGCCGCTGGATGGGGCATCCTCACGCCAGCACGCGTGGGCTCACGGAGCGATCGGGGAGTGAGCAGAGGTACGTTTTCCTTGGCATCCCAAGGCTCCTCCCCACCAGCGCAGAACTTGAGAAGGGTTTTTACCTGGATCATGCACAGGTAATCAGACAGGGATAGGCTCTGGTTCCGGTACCAACAAACATGGGTGATTGTGTTGGGCCGTTGGGCCTGGCCCAGCAAATAGCGAGGAGGAAGCTCTGGAGAAACAGCAAGAGAGCAGAAAACTGAGCAGAGAAAAGGGGGAGAAAAAGAGAAAAACAGAACATTAGGATAAGAGAAGTGATGCAAAGAAAGGCGTCTGTTAAAGGAAAATGGATTGTGGAAAAAAAAATGATGGTATTAGAACATAGAACAGATGAAAGTGAGAGCGAGCTGCGAGAACTCACACATTCAAACCCAGAGCCTGCAGCAGCGTGATCTCGTTATCCGGGTACAGAGCAGCGAGATGGTGCCTTTCACAAGGGCATCGTCAGGGCGAGGAAGGCTCATCCCCTCCGCTAGCTACCACTTTCTTTGGCAGCCAGAGTGCCCAACTTCTGGGCCCTAAGCCAAGGTAACATCTATGGGGCTTCCTTTGCTGAGCTGATCTCTACATCACGAAAAGTCAGGAGCCTCAGTGCCCAAGTTTTAACCCCTGCCATTAAACAAAAAGTGTCTTAACAGCAGGGCAGGGAAGGCAGGAAGGACAAATACATGAATGTGGCACCCTGCCCTGTTTGTCCAGTTAGTGACCTCCTTCTTCTCTTCAGAGTATTTAGGGTCCTTCCCACTTCTGGAAGTCTTCCAAGCATGCCAGCCTCCAGGAAGGTGTTCTGCCCAACTGACCTGGCCAAACTGTCACCTCAAGTGACACCGCAGTGCCAGTGCCAGCAGCACTCTGCCTAAGGAGCGCTGAACAGACGTCTGTCTGGACATCTGTGGGATTCAGCACCAAAACGTGCCACCAGCGCTGCATCGAGCCACGCTGAGGGGTAGGACCCAAGGTAACACTGAATAAATCTGTTCAGCAGCACATGACACTGGTGTGAAAATGGCACTTTCTAACGCTTGCTGCTCACGCCCGCCAGCAAGGGAAGGGCAGAGAAGTCGTATTCCCCCTGAACCTAAAGCACTCTCTTAATTCTAGGTGCAGTACAGCAGCTCACCAGACCTCAGTCCAACAGAGCCACCCTCTACAGGAAAATATCCTGGATAGGTCACTTATCCTCCAGCAAGGCTGGTGAAACCCAAAGGAACCACTCACTCCCGGGTTTCCTTTCCAATTCCCCTCCTTCGGTGCCTTTGCTGAAGCAGAGCCCTGCTGCAAGGAGAGCGGAGCACGTGCATGCTGACACAGACACGCAGAGACGGGCAAGCACGCGGCGGCCTTTGAATGGCCCATGCCCTCCCGTGGCCGCAGAGACACTGTGAAGGCGAAATGGGAGATGGAGTGGAGGACGAGCGGCGGCTGAGCGAGCCAAGACGGACAGAGTGAGAGGCGAGAGCTGCGCCCCACGGGTACCTCGACAGCCACACTGTGGTCAGTCATGGAGACGCTGGTGTTGCGGTACCAGCACACGTGCATGGTTGTGTTGGCACGGTGGTGGCTCTGCCTGTCCAAGGAGCTACGAGAAGAGTGTATGTCATCTTCGGACTCCTGTTCTAAAGAGACCTCATCAGAGGATCCTGGGGGAGGAGAATTCGGCAGTGGTTTAAGAAAAGCGTGCAATACAAAGAGCAAGAGAAGTAGGGAATCCGGAGAAAAACTGTTTTCTCTTGCAATGGTCCAGTTTTAAAATAGGTCAACTTGAATTTGTTACGCAGCTCCTAAAGGCCACTCTGAGCAAATCGGTTTGGCTTTGGGGGAGCTGACTCAATACTGTGTAAAACAAACAAACCAAAAATCCCCACACTTCATCTGCACTCGCTTTGGAGTGAGGAATAGGAAGAAGTGCTCCAGGAAGGAATACTACGTGTTTCAGCACATCTGTAACACTACCAGGGACAGGCACAAGAATGCTGGGCTATAAAAGAACTTGCCGATCTCCAAGGACAACACATTTCTGTGCAAAAAAAAAAAAAAAATACACTACATGGTTAAACTGAGAAAAATCTAAGAGATTAATGAGAAGCTTATAAAATTAACAGTTCTGCAACTGGAGCATCTCTGCTGCATTTAAAGCCACCAGGAACATCAGCCTAGGAAGACAAGCATATTTCTTTTGATTAAAATAAAACAAAAGCACAATAACTCTCAATTACAGTATGAATTATAAAAATACTCCATTTATGTCATCAAATTCACAACAGAAAAAGGGAAAAGGACATGGCAACTGATGGTTTTCAAGAAGGCAGGAAACACCACTTACTGTTGGAGCGATTGCATACTGAGTTTTCCAGAAGCATGTCCGATTTCTCAGTAGATTTCTTGGCCATTTCAATTGCCATGTTTAGGTCTTCCATCCACTTCCCCATCTCCAGGCGGGTACTGCAAGACAAATGGTGCGCATGGAGACCACCCCAGCCGGGCGCCATGACAGAGTGCTAGTTTGCTGAAGGAAGGCACAAGTCACAAGGAGCAGTCCCTTTCCATAACATAAATAAAAATAAAATAAAGATTCCTCCAAAGCATGAGCCTTCCAGATAGGACGCTGACCTCACACAGCCTTCACCTCTGTTTTCAAGCCTTGAGACAAGATGAAAATAACCATTAAAAACTTGGACTTTACAGCAAAGAGAATGAACAGACAGCCAAAGGGCACTAAAACATGCCCCTCTCTGTCACTGTTCTTCAGAGAGCTTCGTAGCTGATGGGGTATTTCAAACGTGAAATCATAGTTTCATTCCAAAAAGCATTTTGGAGATGGGCTGTATGACCATACTGAATATGATTTTTTTGAAGGCTAAAAAGCAACCTGAAAGACATCACAACTTTTACAGGGGATACAGGATTTACCCTACACCTCAAGCAAGTAAAACACGGAATGCAGGGTGATGAGTTCTTCCACCCCCCGGAGTTTCCATTATGGGTTATACGGCTCATGCCATGATTCCAGGGTACAAGCTTTACAGCTCATATATGTGTATCCATATCCATCGGTAAACAACGGCATAAAGTTCTCTGTTAGCCATGGCCACATGGCCAGAGCATCTCTTTTTTTACCTCTGGCTACATTCCGTGGGCACAATCGTTGCTTGAGGTGCCATATACAGTTACACGCTCTTCTGTTTGCTTGGGAGGGTCTGTGGGAATTATTTTTTGGTACCCATCTCTTAAGTTTTTAAATTTAGAACAAAAATTCCACACATAGTCTAAGCCCAGCAGCAATTTTTTGTTGTTTTTCTGACAGGTAGGGAGAGGTAACATAAGAAAAACAACTTTTGTACAACTATTTCTGAGTTATGACAAGGTAAAAATTACATTTTTCCAAATTTAAGAACCTTTCAAGCACTTTATGATTTGTAGCTGCTGAGAAACAGCTGATCTTAAAAATAATTGACATTTTCAGGTGTTAGGCTGCAATTAAAAAGTTTTGCTTGCTGAACACATGTACAACCAGAAGTACTGGCTCCTGTGCCACTACATGCCTGATTTATAAATATTCAGTAATGGTTATTTTTCAATAACAGGTTATCAAGGAGTAAGAAACTCTATAAATTTAAGGTTAAGGTTCAGTGCTGCCATCCTGCATTCTTAGCACACCCAACTCCAGCTGCCTTTCAGGGGACCTATAGAGGGACAAAATCTTCTAAAGCTGATCCTGAGAGAACAGGTGTAGCAGACATCCTAAGTATATTTCAGATATCAAGTAAAAAAAAAAGACACCAAACTCACTGCACAGGGACATGTTGCACTGAAAAGGGATCGGTGTCCTCTCCATGCCTGCCTTTATTTTACTCTCCCTTTCCAGCTTCCTCCATGAGACCCACGCAGGAACTCCCCCCTCCTTACATCCATTTACATGTTCCAGATTTTAACTCTTTTTGGATCTCTAAAATAGTTGCATGTTCAGATTTTGTCTTGTCTCCTGCTCTATAGCTGTTGTTTAAAGGATGACACTGGCAACTCAGCTAACTGGAAACCAATGCAACGGCAACGTTATTGCTGCTGCTGGATGTTTAATAACACACCATTCCATGAGATAACCTGCTCCTTCCCAAAACACAGCACTGGTGAAGGAGCTGGGAAGTGTCCTGGGTTTGTTTTGAAGTCATGCTTTCCCCTGGCTCTGCACCACCCAGTTGAACAGCGACTCTTTGAAGAAGGTATCTAACAAACCTACAGGCAACTGAGGAAAAGAAATGTCACCTTGCTGCCACCACTATGGTTTTTTGTGCTGAATAGATGGTGAAGCAGTGTGGGACAGCCCATTCGTTCTCACTCTCCTCCACCTGCAGAAAAAGAAAAGGTTTTTCTCATCACTGCTCGGTGACCGATAAACACTGAAACTGTTCTTGGCTGGCGAGGAATCTGAGCCACGATACGATTACAGCCCATCTGCAATAAGCGCAAAACAACTACTCTTTTACAAATTCCACCTACTTTGAGTCTATTTTGGCTCAATACAATAATCTATACTGTGTGTTTCTACTGCCACATCTCTAGCAGCACAGCACCACAAGAACAGGAGGGTTCTGAGCAGGATTCGGCTTCTTACTTACCGGTGGGTCGAGCACTATCAGCTGCAAATCAAACACAGAAAGAACAGTCCCGTTAGAACAGGGGGTGGGGAGGCAGGAGGACTGATTATCTGCCTAGGTGTGTGCACAGGGGAAAATAGCCAGGACAAATCCATCTTTGCAGATCAGCCTCTCACAGCAGCGTGAAAATGAATGGTCAAAAGGGTGTGCTGCAGCTGTTTTGCTAATGTGATGGAAGGAATACACTCATCACCTACAGACAAGTCTGTGTTTGAAGGTCCCAGCCTGGGAGCAGCTTGTGGCTTCAGTCCTCATGCCCTGAAGGACTGCCTCAACCTGCTTAAGGCAAAGTCATTTTCCTAATGCTGTGATGCAGCTTGAAATCACTTACCAGCATGCCATGCAGAGGAAGATGTCCATGAATTTTGAATTGATTTGTCCCTGTAACTCCTTTGCTTGTGTACAGTAACATATCCGAGAACTAAAAAAGGCAGGAAGAATACAGTCAATATTCTGAAGACAGCAGGCAGGGCCAAGTATTTTTGCCATCTTTTTAAAAAAACACTATTTTGTTTATTTACAAGAGAGGCAATTAATTTTTAAAGTTCTGTTAAAACTATGTGCCATTAAGGAAACAAGCTGAACAGACAGTATTGTCACAGTCGTGCTCCGTCTAAAAATCCCTCAGAGTGAGTTTTCAGTTACGATGCTGATTTTCATCCTAAGCACGTGCAAACACACTTTCACGACAATTTTATCTTGAAGACTTTGGGTTTATGAAAGCCAGAAGCAACACCCACCAGAAAGAACATCCGCTGCTGTAAACCCTTCTTAGTGAGCTTGTACAAGCAACCTTCCCGTATAAACTCCTGTAGAGGAAAATAAAAAGTTAGGCAAAGCCTGGTCTTTCCCAAACACTGGAAATTTTAATGTTGGGGTTTTATTTCATCCCAGAGTATGCAGATGTTGATTGGAGCCCAGCAATGATCACTAACAGATTTGTTAAACGCCAGATGACACCCTTCCTTCTGTTTTGTAAACATGAATCAGCTCCTTGCTGCAGCCAGCATTTAAATCAATAAAGCAAGAGAAGGAAAAGGAGCAGAGTTCCTGTGGACATCAGCAGTTGGCCTCTTACACTTACATCCCACCGCAGTGATTGCCATAGCATCCCAAAAGCATACGCGATGCTCCTGTAACTTATGCTCAGTATATCTATCAAAAACAAAGAAACAAAAAACCAAGCAGGAACTGAAAAACCTCCTGGAAAAACAGAGTCACCGGTCCCAGTTTTGCCCAGCGGAATGGCTGTCCCCATCGCTACGTCCTCTGCGCAGCCTCAGTCCTCAGATAGACAGAAGCAGAGCTGGCAGTGGATTCCCTATCGAGCACACGACGGATTGTTTCCCACTCAAACACAGAGCACTCTACCCCAGCGTACCCACTATCTGCTGTACTGGAAACACAAAACTGTCAGCAGAGTCTAAGCAGAAGCATTTTTGATCTATTCCTTAGGACATCCTCAAGACCTCCAGGGACCTACTATGGAGACAATTATACAAAGCCTTTACAGTCGGTCCATAAAATGGAGAGGCAGTGATGGCAAACACATGGTGGAAAGGCACCTCCTAGGCAATAAAAACAACGAAGGATCTAAAAACTAAGCAAAAGTACTTACCCTACCAGGTGCCGTGAGATTATCTATACCGATCAAGTCGTGCTGCAGCTCTGTCAGCTTCTGGAAATTCTCCAGGCGGATGAGACTGTGCTGCAGCTGAGACGTCATTTCCGTGACTTCCTTCAGTGCATCTGTAAGGAAAATGGCACCAAGGGGATCAGAACAGAGCAGACTAAGCCCAGCCACCAAGTTTATCCCTGGAAAACTGAATCTGAAATTTACGGCCAGATTTAGAATCGAACAGAATAGTTCAGTTGCAAGGGACCAACAGCAATCATGCAGTCCAACTGCCAACTTCTTAAACCATATTTTATAGCTACCTAGGGGCAAAATGGAGACTGGCAAGCAACTTGATAGTGTTTTCTATGCTTCTGGAGATTATTTGTATCTTGGATTTTGCTCAATGAGTAGTATTTACCATGTAGCCAAAAGTAAATTAAAAACTTGATGCCAACTATTTCCGCCAAAGATGACTTTACAAGTGAATGGAATTTACTATGCAAGTTTTTGATGCTACAAAGCAATTGGGTTTTTGACAGATTTTTACTTATAAATGACAAAGAGTTCCTAAAAAACCTACTTTTTTGCCTGCTAACAAAGGGGACAAGGAAAAGGCTAATTTTCTAACTTTGTTTGAATCATTAAGATCTATCAAGATTACCATGAGAAAAACACTTTGCAGAATGCTAGAAAAAGTATTCATCCTATGCAGAGAGAACAGTCGACATCAACGTTATCTTTTGCATTTTCCAAACTAGCACTTAAGGCAATTTTCTGTCCTCTGCAGAAAGCTTCAGAGCCCTGCACCCGAGTAGGAAAGCAGTGAAACCTGGTACTGAAAACCTCAAAGAAAAGCACAGTTAATTTCAAAAGATAAGCTAAACTTTTTTTCTTTTTTTTATTAAGCTGCCTCCTGACAGTTTTCTGCTGTTCTACTTGGTATATTCTGGGTTTTTTTTCAAGATATTTAAATTCCAGTATTCACTAAGCAGTTGTGTTTTCAGCAATCTAAAACAAAGTTCTGTGTATTTCACAGAGGTGCAGGCAACAGTCAGAGAGGTCCTGGATGGAGAAAAAGCATTTATACTGAATTTTGTAGATGTAATGCTTGTTGTTTCCCACAGGGTACAGGCAAAATTTGGTATGTACATAGAAACGGGTCCCTGCCTCACCCGTATACAGCTGAGTGCTCACTCACTGCGGCAATCTGCAAAGTCCCGGTGCTCTGCCGTGTAGTGCTTGCAAAGTCTCCCCAGGATCAACTTGTAGTGCATCAGTCTCTGGATGGGTTTGAGCAGAAACGTGTTGAGGGGCAGGTAGCAGACCTTCTGCAGCTCAAACTCCTTATAAACCATTTCCAGCTTCTTTAGGCGTTTAGTTGCTTTCTCCAGTTCCGTCAGGACCTCATCATGTTTCTGCAGATAACTGGTAAACTCCTGTTGAATTGTACAAAAAATACTCGGATAAAAGGAAAACAGTCTTTAATAGATTTCACAGTGAATAAGAAAAAGCATTCCCTCCCCGCTCTGCTTTTGTCTCTGACTGTGATTATACAATCCAAGATGGCATACATGTCACAAGTATTGACAAAAATAGAATTACCAACTTTATATGTTTCAATGGCTTAATTAAAAAAAAAAAACAAACCAGTATTAAAAGTAAAATATTTGCTTAGTTTTCCTCTGTTCACTATTTACTGCAGCCATGCCTCCGTGTGCCTCTGACGAGAACAGCTGGTAGCACCACTCGTTAATACTTTGCCATTCTAAGGCAATTCTTGTCGATTAGTAACTTTTTGTCAAGTTAGGACAGGCAGAAGTGAGCTGAGAGGATTGTCTCATCTACATTTATCTGGTAAAGAAACTGGCAGGTTGCTCCCAGTCAGGGTCAAAACAGACGTCTGGGTGGCACTATGCCCCTGCCTGCGGGGAACGTCAAAGGCAGAGAGTGCTGGTAGTCTAGCAGTCGCACACTTCTGCACTCCCATTTGAGCCAGTGGTTTGAATGGAATAATAATGGAATAATGGAATAATCACTCCACTACGACAGCACAAGTGTAACTGTTCCATGAAGGCACTCTACTCCTACTAAAGGTGACTTTGTTTCAGAAGAAACTAATCTGCAGTTAAAAAAAATGTATATTTTGGAATTAAACAACCTTATGCATCTCCACAGGGGAGCGTTCGAGCTGTACAAACGTAGGAGAGGCAGTGAAGCTAATTAAATAATCTTTCTTCTGCTGAATAACCAGCAAACTACTTTTTCTCAAGGTAAATGGAGGTGTTTAAATAAGCAACAGTGGCATAAAGCCTTGCTGTATATATTTTATTATGTTTGCTTTTTAATTCATTTATCAACAATAAGTGTTTGCAAGTCACTCTGCATTTAGTGGAAATACTAAACCTTGAACTCTCATCCTTGACAAAAGGAAAGAAGTGAATCAACAGCCCTGAGATTCCATTATTTTAATCCTCTATCTACCTTTAGAGTACGCATGTTCCTGAGCATGACGTCTCCAATGCGCTGATAATCTCCTTTCACGTGAGCGTTGGTTCTTCCTTCCCTAAAATACACACGAGGAGATGAAATAAGAAGGCACAGTACATGCAAGACCAAGAAATTTAAATTTCCTCCTTCCACCTTCCACTGTACTTCAAGACATGGACTGCCTGAGTAAAATTAAGGGAAGCAGTACTAACATTAATCCCTCCTCTATCCATTTTTAGTCACTTGACATTCCCATTTCACTGTTTGGGTTGAAAATACAGAAGCTGCATAAAATAACAAACATTAAACCATGCTTAGAGAACTGAGAAACGAATAAAAATAAATTAGTGTGAAAGTCTACTTCGGAGCTTAACCTCTCAGATTTCTGAATAAATGTCATAATATGATCCCACCTGAATTTATTTTTGTTCATAATTCATTTATATTAACCACCTCCTTTTGAATGGTAATCATATTCTATTACATCTCAGATCGGGAGAAAGTAATACAAAGGTTAAAAGACTAAACCCATGCTCTTCGAAATAAATTGCACTGCAAGAACTGAACTCTAAGCTCAATTGCCCAAAAGTCTTTCCTAGATTTTCACCTGGAGATTCATTAACTGGAAGGTGTTGAAAACCGCACACATTATCTTTTTGACCTTGTGTTCCTTCTCTTTTGCAACGCTAGAGAGACAACACCAGGTTATATTAACAGTTGGGCTCAATGATCTTAAGGGTCTTTTCCAACCTAAATGATTCTGTGACTACAAACCTCTCGGGCTGGTGTACAATTCATCCCACTACAGGATATCATGGACAAGGCAGCGCTTGAAAAATGGGCTTTGCAAAATGTATAAATTACTTTTACCTTGATTCTATTTAAGTAGAAATAGCATTTCAAGTCTAGATTAAGTACAGTTTTGATGCAAGGACATAGGAAACGGTCCTCTGGCTCGCTGCCCACGCGCTGCACTGTTAATGCTTACCAGAGCGATAGCCTTTGCTCAATCTCTTTCAGAAAGCCTCGATGAAACTCATAAATTGGGTCTATGTTAGAGAAGAGTAATGTCATCAGGCCCTCTGGCATAGCGTTCTCCTTGATGACTGCGCTGCGAAACCACTGCCAGAAAAATTCATAAATGATGATCAATTTCTCTATTTAAGATATTAAGCACTAGCGTAAAAATTTCTGTTCCTGCTGCAATGGGGGAGGAGGAAGCGTGTGCACAAGGAAACAGCAGGAAGGAAGGAGAAATACTGGGGGAAGATGTAATCTGGGAAAGACAAAAAGATGTAATTTCTTTCCTTGCCAAACATTACAAATACGAGGCTTATTACTGGTTCTGGGCACAAGTATGTTTCTGGATGTAATGATGGTTGGTAACGGCTCTAAATTACAGTCAGTTACCGAGTGGCTGCCGCAGCTGATGTTACACCACTGCATGTGCTTCACCGCAGGTTCAACTGCTCTTTCATAAAACCTGGAGCCCTGTGCTAGTTACTCGGTAGCTGGAGACACCTTGCTGCGTGTCACATACTGCACTTGTTATCACTTTCAGCTCCCTCCCCTCTGGCAGCGATGGGAATATTACAACAATCCTGCGAGGTGCCACATGTTCCCCCATCTTTTAGGAGAAGTTCCTGTAGGAGGAATTTGAGTGAGATGGTGCTCACTGAGCTCGCGGAGAACACCTCAGCTGAAGAGGTAAGGCAGTAAGGGACTCAAACTTCTCTTTGATGGAATGAAAGCAAGAGCTTATAGAAAAACAACAGTCAGGGTTCAAACTTGGAGTAGATGAACAACGACCTCTTACAGAAAAAGAGCTGGAAACTCAAGGTGTCCTCCAAACAAGGACTCACTTGTCTGCTTTCGGTGAAAGGAGGTGAGAAGGAGGGGAAAGAAAAAGCAGAAACAAAAAAAGACAAAACTCCTCAAACCCTTTGCAATTGTCATCTGTTCTCACGATCTGAAGGCACAAAGAGAAAAGCTCCCCAAGGAATACCGCAGAGATGATGGCTAGATGATAAGCAGAGCTGCCAGCAATGACTATCACTGAAGCCAAATGCAAAACATTTGTAGGCAGTCCCTGTTCACAATTTTCCCAGAGAAAGTTCGCCTAAGACATCAAAACGATATGTGCTGTAGCAATTAGAGCTAACGAGAGAAGTCCAGAGAAGATATCTGCTCTCCCACATGAGGGCCTGCAGAACAAGGAAAATATCAGCTACATGGCTCATGGATTATGCTTTATCATAGGACTTCCTTTTTCTGTCACCTGGAAGAAATTCCAAGTTTTTCCAAATTAACAACTGTAAATTTGTTACAAAAAAGGAAAAGCATTAAATAAAGTTAAAAGCTCTTACCACTGTAATAACTTCCAGGTCCTTTAAATACGTCCGTTCTGTAGCAAGAATCTCCTTTGCTATGAAGTATGCCTTGTCAGTTGGATAGCGCTGAAAGAACACGCAGTGATCAACAGGTATGAAGATATAAATGCTCTATTTGATACTAAGGACAAGTTCAAACCTTACATACGTTTCCCCTTGCTGTGTGCAAATGGAGCAGCTGACTGCTGGCAAGGCATCTCTGTACTTAACACGTATTCTCAAATACTGACTTTACTATAAAATACTATTTATTCTTTAAGATTATTAAAAGAATAATGCACTTATACAAGCTTCCATTTCAAAATCAAGGGAGCACTTCACAAAATACAGAAACAGTTATTCCAGATTTCCTAGGTTTTGAACACTTCTCTAATCAAAGTACAGCAGATCGACACCACAGTCCTTTTTCCCAAACTAGCCTATTTCCACTCACAGTTTTTACTCAAATCCTTTGAAGATCACATTAAGTAGCTAAGAAAACACAAATATCGAACTACATCAGTTGTTGGTTGCATGGTTGCTCCAAGGCTGCTATTTAAAGAGAACACAGGATGGACACAGGAGCACAGAGGAATGAAATTGTGAGGAGAGATCTGCAGCTGCAACAAACCACTCTCAGAGTTGGCCTGAAAACATACATTACTCAAAATCACATCAGTAACGTTAAGGAATTAATCACATTTCAAGCCAAGATGCCGCTTTGTCTCCTGAGCTCACTATGCTGTGCCACAGTTTTATGCCAAATCCTTGCCTGGTAAAAATAATGACAGCAAACCCATTTGACTCACGTGAAAATCTGTCCTCCATCTCTGTCCCTCTTGAAGGTAACGCAGCTTTGAAAACTATTTTTCCCTTTTTGTTGTACATACCAAGTTAATTAAAAATTCTCTTTTGAGGGATGCTTTGCGATGCCCTCCAGCACCACCAGCATGGCTACTCAGTGCTTCCAAATCTCCCATCTCAATATTGCTCATGGAGGAGACGTTTCCCTGGTTGCTCAGTAATGTACCTGTTGAGCCCATCTTAGCCACACAGAATCCCTGGAGGTGTATATCCCCAAATAATTAATTTTGAGAAAGTGTCTAATCTCTTTTCAGGTTATGCTGGTTACCATAGTCCCACACATCAGCCCCCTCCCTAGGGGTACCGGAGGACATACTTTGACATACTTCACTCCATAGCCATCCTCTTAGCTCTAATGTACCTGTCTCAGGTACACAGTATCAGCTGAAATCCTACCTCATCTTGGCTTCAGGTATTTTTTGTTTTTTCTTGGCCTATTTATCTGACTGTAGCCTCATAAACCCTCAAAATGCTGTTGAACCTCAGTGAGCACCCTTCTCAAACAGCCGCTTCCCAAAGGATACAACATAATTTTTCTGACCTCCCTGGAGACCGAGGTGACACAGCTCTTATCTCGCTTACCAGCTTCCTCATGCAGCATTTCCTCGTTCTCAAACATCCTGTTTATCAACCGATGGAACAACAGATGCTTGACTATAACTTCAGCAGTCTCTTACATGATACGAGAATCGCTGCTAAAAGGGATGGGCTTCCACAGAATCACAGACTGGTTTGGGTTGGAAGGGACCTCAAAGCCCATCCAGTTCCACCCCCTGCCATGGGCAGGGACACCTCCCACTAGCCCAGGTTGCTCAAAGCCTCATCCAGCCTGGCCTTGAACCCCTCCAGGGATGGGGCATCCACAGCTTCTCTGGGCAACCTGGGCCATTGCCTCACCACCCACACAGGAAAACACTTCTTCCTCAGATCTCATCTCAATCTCCTGGCAGGACTGCACTGCACCATACAACTGAGAGCACCGTCCAGATGCTCCTTCAACACTAACCACCAAAAACATCTGTTTCCACCCCAAAATATAATGCAATCAACACTCAGCAAGCACAGCCCCCCACCTGAAACCATCACTTTTCTCATGACATAAATTCCCAGTCGCATCATTATCTTACCTTCCGTTTCATTTCGTCCTCCTCTTCTATCCTGGCACTGCCAGCATCACTAAGGACAGGGCTCAGAAGAGGAGAGGAACCCTGGCCAGCTGCATTCAAGTTCACCTGAAATGCCGGGTTCAAGCCCAGGGAACTCTTCAGCACGAGGGAAGAGAGCTGAGGATGGTCCACGGGCACGCCTGGGTGGGAAGAGAAGGAGAAGATGGAGTGGAAAAGGGGAGAAAATGGTTTCAAAGATAGCACACCTAATACAATTACCCACCATTTCTGTAAACTATAACTGCAATCTCACATTATTTAAAAAAAGGCAAAAGAAAAAAGACCAAAAAACCCCCATATCTATCCAAAGACTTCAGTGTGTAGCTCAAAGCAAACAGAAGGATCCCCGCAAGCCAGCCGTGAACGTGGCAGCGCAGCAGGGACACACACCTTTGCAACCACATTTAAGGGAAAGGATAAATTGTTCAGTGTCTAGAAAAAACTGCTCAAATCCTGCCGGATTTTGTTGAGTAGCAGAAGGGTTTGCACCACAGGATTATACTGCAGGAACAAGAATACAGCTTTTAATTTTTCCTTTTGAAAGTAAGAATTACTTTTCTCCTCAGGGAAAAGAGAGGACCCGCCATTCCACTACTCCCCATGCCAGAAAAAAGTCCAGAAGATAAGGCTTGTCAAAAATACATTCAGAAACCACAGAATCTCCAAAATTGTACTGATGGGAGAGGAAAACATATTGCTATACAAAAAGGGAGCATGCGAGAGATTTCATTCTGTCTCTTCTAAATATATGACTAGAAGAATCTACTGATCTCAAATGAAAACAATTTTGCAGCAGTATTAACTGGATGGACACAATCCCCTTGCACAGCAAAACCTGTCTGAAGCAGGAGTAACATGCCCTGCTTTGTTTTGGATTACTAATTGTCAATCTTTTTTTTTTAATGTTATTATTTAATTTGTGGACCCTTTAGAGATTTCTGACACAGAAGGCACCATCCCTACGAACAGTCACTGCTCTCCTCTCTTCTGCAGACTCCCTGGAAAGAGCATGCAGACACCTCTCGAGGGTTCACAGTGGAAACAACTGTTCAAGAAGCTGCTTTTTGGGACCGAACAAAGGCAACAGACACTCCCATTATTTGCACTACGCCCACAAAATGCCTACCTAACCTCACCATTTTTTTTTCTTTTTTTTTTTTTTCTGCTCTTCCCTATGACAAACAGACCAGGCAGACGAAGAGGTACCAAATGCTTCGGTATCTACCACTTTCACCACTCCGCCCAAACCCTCAGCCACACTCACAGCCCTCCCCAACCATTTGTTGTGTGGTTACAACCAGAAAGCAAGGGCTAAAATCACCTGACAAGGCAAACAGAAAAATCGAAAGCGAAGCCAAAAATGCTAACTCATCAGTTTCCAAACTACTTAAAAATCATCCCAAAAACTTAAAAAAATAATAATAAATCAATCAGCCCCTGTGGATACCCAGCATCTCTCGACACAGAGGCAGGGCAGGAGGAGTTG
>NW_010131841.1:50810-54800 GCF_000699245.1 Pterocles gutturalis | reverse complement strand
GTGGCCGCTGCTCTGGGCTCAGGAAGCAGAACCACGGCAAGGCGGGTGGCAGCGTGACAATGGCGCAGGAGCCTGAGCGCGTATTTTCACATTGACAAATGCAGGAAGCTAAACAGTGCTGCGTTCTGTCACCTGGAAGAGATTCAGATCATCGAGGCTGCGGAGTTAACTATTAATACACTAGTCAAGCACAGCGGATTTCTGTTTCTGCCTGAGCGTTTTCTTCATTCCCGCTGCTTTTAATATTAGCACAGGAAAGCAGTAACGCCTGGCATCTGTTTCACCTATACGGGAACAGGAGTTTATTGCAAGTGTGCTTTTACACATCAGGGATGCTGAAACAACAGCTTAAAAATAAATAAGCTACAAGCTCACAGGGGTGAGAAGCTTCTTTAAATTCTTGGAATTTAACACTATGTAGCAACACATTCCAAAATTTGTAACTTGAACTGCTTCTGGACAAACCGAATGTTCAGATCCAAGGGGAGAAAAAGGGATGTAACTTGCTACACGAACTTCACCGCCTGCTAATTGCAATCCAGTTGTTCCAGTTTTTATCACCTCCACCAGGAGAAGCTGGCCATTAAATTCCTTTCAAACACTCGTGTCTTTGTGTGTGTGACAGCAAGAAGAACCCTGTTGCCTGAAGCCAGAGTGATTTATGACTTGAGAGGCACGTTCAGCTCCTCGAGAAGCCTGAAACAAGCCGAACCCACGACGAACCCATGCCGAAGTGCAGGGCTTCCCCTCTCCCCACACCTGGGAGGGGGCCAGCCTACAGATGCAAATGCCTGGCGCTTCTCCAGGGGCAGGATGGCCGGAGGACACCCTGCAGCCTGCTGTTTGATTCCCTAGGATGAAAGCAGTAAAGAATTTGGGAAGGAGCTGGTACAGCTTCAACTTGTAATAGGCTGGCAACTTAAATGGCAAATTCTGCAAAAGGACTCTCCGAGGTTAATGTGACTTACAAAATTTATCTTTTCTAGAAAGGACTATAAAATGTCATGCAGCAACTTGGGTTAGCTTTTTTGCTAACATTTGTTTAAATGTTTGCTATAAACTCAGTACGATGGCATATCTTGGCAGATGAGACTACAAGCGTGTACCGAAATTTTCCTTCTCGTTATCCAACAGTACTGCTCCAGCAGAGCAGCACGCAGGCAGCTCCCAGTCAAGCAGGCAAGATGCACAACAATCTTCTATTCTCCAGGGGAAGGATGGGAAAGGAAGAATCCATGCAGCAGCTGGAGCAAGAATTGCTGCTTTCCACAGCTGTTCAATGTAGAAAACTCCTAATTAGGTCAAAATATCGGTGCAAAGATCAAAATGCATGAACGATTTCCTCTGACATCGAACCCTGTGCAACCACGCCTTCCCTGCCCCGCAGGCAGCAGCATCCTCCAGGTACATTAAAAGGGACTGTTCTTGGAGAGGGATGTTTCCATGTTCCAGCATCCTGCATGAAGTGGAACTTTGTTCTCCCCATGTAAGTCACAACACAAACAATCCAAATGGGGAAGCGTCACTGTGGGCAGGAGTCGGGGTGTCCCTGCACTGACACGGGTACCAGACCCTCCCAGGCACGACCACATTCTGTACACAAAGATCTGCTGACACATCACACACAAATGTCCCTCACTCAATACAACGTCAAAAAATGTGACAATTTGATGTAATAATCCACGTACTGAAAGATCTTTAAGAATACTACTATTTCTTAGTTAATTACACTATGTAGTTGTAACCATCTATCCTCAAGCAAACAAAACCACAGTTTCATAAAAAGACCAGCATGCATAGAATTGAAAAAAAAAAATCAAGTCTAACAGCAAAACATTGCAAGAGCATTGCCATTTGCATGTACACAGCTGTCAGTGAGGATGCTAGCTTTATCTTTCACAGCTACTGTATAATATTATCAAATTGTCCTGTTATTGTTTCTGCTGCCTCTTCTTTTGTCCAGGTATAAAAATGCCAAAGCCTCTAATACATAAAAGTACAATTTAATAAAAATGTTTGTCCACTCTACTTTTTACTGAGAGGATCTTCAGTGTATACAGATGTGAAGGCTCATCCTCAAATTTGAAAAGGAAATACATTTAGAACATTAACCAAAGCCAGCCACGAGAGTTCATTCTGGGATTAGAGAACAGCCTTAAGCCAGTTGCTGTAACCATCACCTTACCTTGTGTTTTCCTCAAGAGTTCTCAAATCTCATCCCTCTCACTGACATTATTACAGTTACTACACAACGGTTTTCCTTTTTTTTTTTTTTCCCTCCTCAATCCATCTATTTAGTATCCAATATCCAAAATCCATTCTTGCCTTGCTAACAGAAATACAGCAGAGATCTTCTCTAAGCCGTCAGGCGTTTCCCAGGGAATACTCTTCTTTACCCTTTGCAAACTTCAGAGGTGTGGGGAGTGAAGGAAAATTTTGGAAATCTATCACCTGATGTCAATCAGCAATGCCAGAGAAAGCAAGGAAGAAAGCAGGCAGCAGCCAGGTTTTAAGTCTGACTTGTCATTTACTACATCAGCAAAAACCAGTTTTGGTCCCACATTAAGGAGAGCAGCAGGTGACAGGCGAGGGAGACGAAGCCACCCTCCCAATCAAACTTTGAGAGTAAAAAGGAACTGATACATGAAAAATTACAACGACTTCCTGCAAAAGTTAAAAATTGAGTACGAAGAGACCAACCTGGTAGGTTATTTTCTCATCCATAACACTGAATTTCATCATTTGAACCATCAGGAGCCTCTAAATTTCTGTTGTCTGAAATCAGCCATGTGATGCCTTTACTCCAATAAACTACTTCGAAGATGTCCATATGTATACTAAGACTTTTTTTTGTGTGCGGTTAAAAACCAAGCTAAATTGAAGCATAATTATACAACAGTTAAGGGAGAGGATATTTCACGCCTTTGAACTCCTACAAAAAGAAACTGGGAAAAAATAAAAAAAACTTAAAATTGTGTATCTGAGTTTTAATTGCAGCTGTAGCTTCAAAAATGGGTCTGGAAAACCGGCATGCTAAACCCAGCATCTCATTTTTCTGTGTGCCTTCAGAAGCATGTCAGCTGGCATTCAGAAAAAGCTTTTGCTTTTCCTTTGCCACTCCCTCAGCACTACTGTAAACCTTTACAAGTCTAAAGCAAAATTCTGTTTCTTTTTGAAAATTTCTGGTCTACGGGAAACGTTCAGCTGTAGCAGGAACAGGGAGGTGGTCCAGGTCTGGACTGGAAAAAAAAATAAAAAAATCACCGCTGCCATGGTGATGCTAACTGAAATGATGCGAGTTTGATTTTCAGATCTGAAATACCAAATCTAAGATCTCTCATACCTTACATTACCAAGATCACTGACTATCTGCTCTTTCAGAAAAGGAGAAGGACACAGCTCACAGCTCAGTCAGCTTTCCTCCCAGATTAACACCATTTTAAATGGCAAGAGCTCCCAGTAGGGGACTGGGCCAGTTTATGAGAACACAGGTTTTGCTAATTATTTTATTATGGACTAGCTTTTACTAAAAGTTCAAGCAGAAGCAGACTTCATTTGATTTACACTGAGGTAACAAGCTTGATAATAAGCTTTTGGCATCACTTCTCAGTTATTTTGGAGAGGGTATTTCCATTCTTCAATCTAAATTCAATCTCTACACAGAAAGCCAGATTCGAGTGCAAAGCTTGGCAAAAATAAAATGCAAGTACCGGTTCTGTAAGCTTTCTGCTTGAGTGCCTAAAACAATTCAGAGAGACATCAAAAATAGTATCCCAATAACAAAGGGCATTACTGGATGTACTAAAAACTATGGGAGGTTCAAATGTCTGCAATTTGACTCCTTGTAAGAAGGGAGTGCCTCTTGCATTTCCCTGGTTGATCCCCTGTAAAAATGTAACATTATTATATTATTATTATTACTACTACTTCAAACAGATGCGATTCTTTTTATGCTAAAGCCCTGCAGCAACTCACCCGCTCAGAGCCCCC
>NW_010131841.1:37448-50779 GCF_000699245.1 Pterocles gutturalis | reverse complement strand
CCCAGCGCCCTGCGGAACCCACCGTGTGCACAGACCAAACTAGTATTTCCAGAGTGTTCTGCAAGCTAATGTACAACTGAAACCCTGGAATACCCCCAGTCTTCCTCATTTCGAAATATCACAACTAAATACATTTTCCCCCTGCAAATCTTCCCTTTAAAATAATGAGGGATAGTTGGGAGATAGAGAATCTTGTCAAAAAAAAAATTATCTAAGAGCCTAAAAAAATTATCTAGGAGACTGTAAATTCAAAGATTTCTTTCTTTCTTATCCTCAAACGGGTACAGATCACATTAAACATTAGATCATGTTTATAGCCCCTGCACGTGCCCCAGTGAAACCACATGTTCCTATGAAGTTACATGTCCACGCGACACTGTAGGAGAGTCCTAACGTTGGTCCTGGTTTGACAGTCAGGTCCAGGATCTGAAATGACCACCCTTCTTTTGCCATGTTCCGTCCCCTTGTAAAGGCTACACAGGCAAGAAAGAATACAGATCTGCTGTTATAGACCACAGATTGTAGGGTTTCATACTGTGCCACTGTTAAACAGAAATGTCTTTATGCTGCTTTGGTAGCTTTGACCTGTCTGTGCTCACACTATCAGTGTGTACAAACCTCTGTTTACAGCATCGCCGAAAGGACCGGTCAGGGTTTCAACATAAATCACTCAGATCAGCCACAACTTTTCCTTAAGTCTATGTAAAATGGGCTTAACTTTGCAACAAAACCAATCAAAGCAAAATCAATCCAATTCAATCCCTGAAATAAAGCTATATCCTAAAATCTCCTGATGTTCGAAAGGAAATCAGAGTCAATTCCACCCAGTAATTCTTCCTTGCTGCAAAAAGTTTTTTGGAGTAGTCTTTTCATTGTTTTATAGCTCAGTAAACATAAAATGGAGAATAATTTTTAAAAACTGGCAATTCAAACTAGCCCAGAGACCTGCCCAGTTTACTTACGCAAGTACTACTGACTTTGTTTTAAGCAAATGTTTATGTGATTCAGGAAAAGAGGATTTACCCAGACATTGGTCACAGACTCCTGAAGGAAAACCTTCAGCCTCGAAAACGTGCAATTGCCTCCACACCCTACGGTTACAAAAAAAGGACAGGCTTCCAATAAAAACAAATAAACAGGAGAGAGTTCAAGGGACATACTCAGTTTGAAAGCAAATGTCTCCACACAAAAAAAAAAAAAAAAAAAAAAAGATAATTCCTAGAATGAAATCTGAACTTTTAGTCCCAATTTGTATCCCAAACACAAGGTTCGCACAAAACAGTAATTTGAAAACCACACACCGATATTTGCCCCAGCTGTGCTCTACCTCCAACAAAGTGGTACAGGTGGAAATCTGCCTGGACAACTCCGGTAATAAAACTCTAAGATGCCTTGGCTAGGAGAACAAATATTTATTCTATTTCAAACACAAGAGTAATGAAAAATAAAGCTAAAAAGCCCACGTTGTCATTTATATCAAAGTTTTCCTTATTTTATTGCATAAACAATTAAAATTACGAATTAGTACAAATCTGTAGGTTCATAACCGGCAATCTGAACAGACACAAAGATATTAAAAATCCCAACATGTAATTCCATAAAACATTTACCATGTAAAAGATAAAGTTCAAGAGATCAATTAAGAAATTCCAGCCCTCTTTTTTTTTTCTTAACGTAATCCTTTCCTGAAAAGAGTAGCACCTATTTAACTGGGGAGTCACTCTCACCACAGCACGCGTACCCCTGTCCGGATTGATCAATGGGCATTTGGTGTTTCTTACCAATCTGCAGGGCCACCTGCGCCCTCCAGCAACAGCAGACTGCTGTGACTTTGGAAAATGCATAACAACGCCTTTCCCACAAACCAGGTTCCATTAAATTTGAAACCTGCAAAGCTACAGCTCAGCTGGTGGACTGATCCTATCCTGCCCACGAGGAGATAAATTCCGTGGACTTTGTGATACACGTTTGGAACTGAAGTCTCCCCATGTTCATACAGAGAGTGTATATGTATATACCCATACATACACACACAGCATTTGTGACAAGTGCGATGTGTGATCTATTAAAAACTACAGCTAAAGGACTACAATGAAAATTGTTTTGTATACTAATTCATTCAATCAATACCAGATAATTATGGCTTTGAACTTTTTGCAAAATGACAATAATGGGAATGACTTACCGACAGGTTTGCGCCAAAAAGCATAAAATTATAGTAATGACTTTTATTAGTGTCTCCCCAAAATCTTACCCTTATTAAGGACTGGCAACTAAACAAAAACTACCACCACCAAGACAAACAAAGAAACCAACACCAAACCAATACCAAGCCACCAACCAGAAAAAAAAAAAAATCCCTTCAACAAAATCACCTATGACCATGATACAAATATACACAGGAAAAAGGAGATCAAGGCTTGGTATTATCCACAAACTCTGAAATTCACTGGAAATTAAAGTGAAAGTTGAGAGCAGATCAATATATCGCCCTATTCCGTCCTAAGATAAAATATCCTAAGTCCTGGGAAATACACAGCATGTATTACTTGAATAATGAATGAGTACTTTAAAATTACAAAGTCTATACACAATAGATAACACAGGCTAGTAAAGTTTACCAATGTTTAACCAGGTGGTGGACAGGTCAGAGAATATTCTATGACCCACGTTTTGTGCAAACTGAAGGAGTTCCACTAACTGCATACACGAAGATGAAAAATGTTCTGATGTAGTGCTTTACATTTAATAAATGCGTTTAAGAGTAGAACAGTTGTAAGTATACACATACTACAGGTGTGGATTAAATTACCCACTCAAGACAAGCATTCCTTAGTGTCTTTGTCGCACTGCAACGCTCAAGTTGAGTACCGCAAGAGAGCGAAACCCATCAGCCTAATCCATTGTGAAAAGCCACGACCATGGACATGCTTTCTACAGCTGCGTGCATCTGCTAAAACAGGACAAAGAGAGATGCAGAAGGACAGAAACCGAGCCTTCACCGAGCTACCGCTGCAGCAGCTGCTGGATGCAGAGTCTGGAGCAGGATAAGAAGACTGGAAACCCCAGTGGTCCTCCGTAGTGGAAAAATGCAGCACCCTATGTCAACTAGAAATATACGTACCTATATATGTCCCCCCCCAGTCTCCCACAGATGGGGGCAGAAAGCAAAGGGGAAAGAATGTACCTGCCAGGGGGAGGAGAAGACAATCAGTCACTTGCCGCGGACAAGCGAAGGTTTGCGCCTAGGCTTTCCTCTGCTCCTACCACAGCTCCTCAAACGCTTTCTTCTCAAGGTGAGAGTGCATGTGATACTCAAAGATCTTCTGATTTTTCCTATGGAACCTCCCCCTCTTTCTCATGCCATGCGATTTCCGCTGCTCGGGGTCTGCGAGGGTCCCAGCTCTTTCGGTTAGGTGGCTGGTACCAACTCCACACCTACCAGCATACTACTCACCTTCTTGAAAAGAAAACTTCTGTGCTCAGGAAAAAAAAACAAAAACAAAGCAAAACAGAAAAAAAAACCCAAACAAAAACCAGTACGGGAACTAAATTTTATTAGTGTCAACACTGCAAAAAGAAAACAAAACAAACCGCAAGGAGGAACACTGAAAGCTTCGCAGCACCTCTGGTACTCAGAACATAAGCACACTGCACCAAGGGTCACCAATTCCCTTGTGCTACCCAAAGACAAACGATCTGGCCAGAGAACGGAAAGCTCTTCCATGTCCCACCTTCTCCTGCCACCTCAGGAGACAGCTCGGGGAGAAGAGGATGATGCCTGGCAGGGCTCTAACGCACTACAATAACTCAGGTTCACTGCAAAGCACTAACTCATCCCATTCCCATGAAGGCAGGTAGTTTTTCTCTCCATTTCAGTTAGAAAGTGAATCTGAACTTATACCTCTGGAGGAAATGATGAAGAACCTTTTCTCACAGCTTTCTTGCTCTAATGGAAACCCTACTTGCAAAGTAAATTTTCTCCTCTTTTGTGCCTATCTGGGAAATCATGAATAAGCCAACAGAGCTAAGCAATGCAACTATATCCTCAGAAGCCATCCAGCTTGGAAAATGAGAAAAGCCCAGAAGAACACCGTGACACCTATATGCTATCAAATAGCAACAGCACCGATATCCCTAGCAGGCGGCAGCAGCATGGGCAGCAACCCTGAATTCTCACACAACCTGCAAGTACACCATGGTGTAAAATCCCAGCAAGAGATACTGGCTTGTAGGTGCCATTGTCTTTGTGCAAGCATCCCCATCCCCGGTATGCAGAGGAGTTGGCTGACGCAAAGCATCAGTGTTCCTGGTGACACCCATAACAAAAACCTTCCGCTGAGCAGCTCCATAACCCTGGCAAAGTGCCCTCCACCCCATCCTCACCTCTGACTCCACACTTCTAGCTCTAAGCTAAAGCACTGAGAGCCTAGTCACTCCCATTCCTTTAGAAAACAAAAGGGGCATTACGTTAAGACTCTTATTATTTTTTTTAAAAACCCAACACTGAGATTTATAATTGCCAGTAGAAGGTCTGCATAGTTGCAAAAATGCAAGAAAAACATTGAAGATGTCTTTTTGAACCAACTGCGGTGCAAGAAAATGTATTGGCAAGCCTTCTCTCAGGACTGCCAAGAGTGTTTATTGAAAACACAGGCAGCTTCTTCCCAAGGCCTTTAGTAAACCTAGAGAATTTAGTTGGATTTATTCCCATATGAAGCAATTCTAACACATTTAGAGAGAACGCGCGTGACTGAGGCACAAAATATGAAACAGAGGCAGACATGGTTATCTGCAAATAGCTGAATCCTGATTCTTTTTTTAAAAGATCAAAGAAATTCACAGCCTTCCTCTAAATCTTTATCTATGTATTCATCCCTGACTCTACAACCTGTAAGAGAATTAAGCAGACAGAAGTTTTTGCTGTTTTTCTTTTTGAAGTAACGTAATGTAGTTAGTTGTGGGAAGGAAATCAGACAAATTGCCTAAAAACACACTTAAAGGTACCAGCTCTGGACACAACTGAAGACCTATTTAGAAGTGTCACATCACACATCCATGACATCATCACCACAGGTATGAATAAAGTCCCACGAAGAGCCAGAACATTCAACAGGAGAGGAAAAAAATAAAAATAGCGCACGCAGCACTTACAAACAAAAAAGAGCAATCAAACTGCTGTACGTTCCCAAAGGTCCTAACTCGTACTTTGTTTTAAATGTGCTTTGATTTTCTGTGCCACTGGCAAAGGCAACAGGTTTCTCGTGGAACGCCAGTGATTCCACTCAAACACAGTAACCACAACATAAAAGCAAGTGCTGTGAAGAATAATCGTACCTTGGGAAAAACTAAACTACAAGAAATGGGCGACTGAAGGAGGCTTTACCTCCTTGTGTTCTTGCGAGGAATTCCCTTGATGTTTTAGTTATTCGAATTTTAAGAAATAATATTTTTTAAATGTTTGAGTAAAGAAGGAAGGTCTTTTAATGATATAGCAAGACCATATGTAAGAAACAGATATGAATAATATTGAGCATAAAGTTAAGCTTGTAACAGCAAGCTGCTTATTTTGGAGGCATTGGTTGTACTGGACAGCACTCTCTCCTGGAAACTGCAAAGGACCCAACACTGGGCAAGAGGGAACCCCAAAGCCGCGTGGCAGAAGGAGATGGCACTTTCCATCACAAGGTGTCAGTCAGGTATTTCCCATTCTTGCTTGTATAAAAGCAAAATATTCTAAAAAATGCTATTAGGAGCTGAAGCTCAGAATTTCACCCCCCCCAATCCATCAGGTTGGCAGACAGGAAGGACATTTCATAACTTTTACTGTTTCACCTCAATAAATGGTGCTAAATTAGCTGTGCCCAGTTCAGTAACCGTCTTTTCAATTACACTTTCAAACTTACAGATCAAACCTCACGTCAAAGTCACCTGCCTAAAAACATCTTTAAAAGCAGTGAAGCTCTAACTGTTGTCTACAGCATTCACCCCTCCTAACATCGCAATTTCTCAGAAAGATTACGGTATTTTTCTGAATACAGTACATATTTTAAAGAAAAAGTTAAAGCTATCACAAGGTTTACCACCACCTGTCTTCCACAGATGAAGGAGACTTTTATGAATTAATTTGTAAGCATTTTTATGCAGAGTGATTAAATAAAGAAAAAGGAGGTGAGACCAAATGCAATGGAGATGAAGTGCTTTTACAGTCTATGCATGTATCTCCAAACTGCTGCAAAGCAGAAGGGCACTTTGCTGAAGGCACTTTGAAGTCAGAAAATACAATGATTGTCTTCACAAGAAGTTTTGGCAACTGTTATTTTCACTTGCTTGTGTACACGCTCCCTCTTCTAAAGTACCATGTAGGTTATTTATTCTTCAAAGGATACTGCAGACATGTTGCATAGGTTGATATTTTAAAACTTGCCTTCATTGTTGATTTGAAGATTGTTCTTTTTTTTTTTTGATTGTGGAAATAAAAAAACTCCCGAATTTGGACTCTCACTGTAGTGCAGGAAAACAGGTCCTTTACTGCACACAGCTGCTTGTTAACAAGCACGTGCAGAAGTGACTGTTGCATTCGGGTGTTGGAGGAACAGCAGCACATCAGACTCTTACAGATATGTTTATAGCCAAAGAAATCCTTCAATATCCTGTAATTTGTGATGTCTGCATGAGCCAGCTGGTGATCCTTAACTTCCCTGAAATCAGTGGTTTTTCCTAAATGCAGTATTTTGCGAACATTGTAGCCTATTATAACACATTCTGGATGCAGTGTGACGCATATAATGCAGCACCAAAGCTAGGATGCTTGGAGGGAAACTGAAGAGGTACATTAAAAAAAAAAAAAAAAAAATCAACTGCGTTATGGGATTTAAAATCCAGCCACTGGATTAGAGTTTTCTTGCTTAAAGTGACTGATACCACACCCTTTTGACTTCTAAGCCTGAACAGCATAGCGGGATCCATCAAAAAATTAAGAATCAATCAACATGTGCCTTCTCTGACCAGTCTTGCGTGAGATTTTTTAAATTATTCTGAAAGTCAAAAGCAAAGTTTTCACTGGTGGCTTGAGTAAAAGGGTTACTAAAGAAAAGGTTTACATCCAGTGGCGCAGCAGTTTCAGAGTCCCAGGAGTCCGTGTCTGTGCTGCTGGAGTCCTCGGTGGTGGTAGGGGGATAGCTCAGCTGTTCCAGCTGGTCAATAATGTCCGTGAACTGAAAGGCTGAGCTGGACTCGGAGCGGACTGAGTAGGCAGGGAAGTTCACCATCGAGCTGGCCTCCGAATGGTTGGCAGAGCTGTATGTGTGCAGGGAGGACGTACCATTCAGAGGTAAATTATTGAGAGAGCTGCTCTCGGAGCGGTTGTTGATGAGAGAACTTGTTTCAGAGGGGCTCAGGAGGCTTTGCATTCGGCTTGCTTGGGCCTTCACCTCAAACAGCTCCGAGGTATCTGATGGTCTCTCATTTCCATTGAAATCGCTCCCTTCTTCAAATTCAAACTCATCTTCCATATTCATATCTACCGCTTCGGTCGAGTACCTGTCAGGGCTTGACTGAGAAGAGACTGTATTTTGTTGAAGGACATCTGTAGTTAAACCAGGAGACTCTGACCCAAGCTTAGAAAAATCAGAGCCCTTTAACTCTAAACCACTGTACACGTATGAAAACGCCTCAGAGCCCCCAGCAAAAAAGGAAATTTCTGCTGGGTCATCATCGATAAATTCCTCTGACACCTGTAACTGTGAATTTGTCAATGTGATCAGCAACGAAACCACCTGTGGTAAAGTCATCCTCATCATTGTCATTTTTACAAACAGCAACCCTGCTCTCCTTACTACTACTCTTCTCTATGTCTAGATCTACACCACAACCACTCTCACCAACAGGACAAGCAGGGTGACAGTTTCCTGCGACACTACCAAACCCAACACCTTGGAGCATGGGAGATCCAGGCTGCTGCAGCAGTTGCCTGCCTGCTTCTTCTGCTGGCACTGCAGTGGTTTTTTCCGGAATCCGCGAGTAGGGCATTCGGGGATCCAAAGAGGAAGGGCTGGTTTCTGCAAAGATGGGCAGGACAGGAGTAGGAGTGGCCGATGAGTGAACTGAGTGGAAGGGGGCAGCTGCTGAGGCAGGAGACCCTGGGGTTCTCAAGCCCTCAGTGAATGGGACACTCTAAGAGGAAAAAAAAAAAAGTAGAAACACAATAGATGAAAAGATTTTTATAATACATAAAAACAAATGCAACATCCAGCTCCTGATGCAGAAGGAACATGTGCTTCAAAAGAGCTCACTCTACAGCAAACAAAACATTGTGGGCAGAAACAGATCCAGCACCCCCAGTGAGAGGTAAGATCTTTGTTCCTGAATTCTAATAACTGGATAAAAGTCAAATCCATGTAGCTTATGGCCTCTGCTAAAAAGGCATCCAGAAGGGAAAGTAACACTAAATGACAGCAGCAAAATCCTGTGATGCTTCCTTAACCTCTTGCATGTAAAGCAAGCCCATTTGTTGAAACACTTGTTTCTTGTTGCTGACTGTAGAAGGCATCTATGCAATGAACCCAAGGCTTCCACAGAAAGCAGTCAGGTAGTACCTGAAGACAAACTAATCCTCCGAAATAACATACTAGAGTGTATGACATTTTCTTTTCAGTTAAGCTGAACTCTGAAAATAAAAATATTACTCACTTTAGACTCCATTGACTATAACTATCCCAACTGATACCACCCAGAAAAAGAAGAAAAACCTGCACCAGGGACAAAGCTTAACCAGGGAAAGCAATTCCCTGCAAATGGTTCGCTCAGATCACCTCTCCTTCACCATCATCTCAGAAAGCTGTTTGTCAGCTTCCCTGACTGCAGTATTGAGAGTGCTGCAGAACTGACCTGTTTTGGCACGTCGGTGTTTGAAGCACGAGTGGACGCTCTGGCTTTGCTGTGCCTCCTGCAGAACAGAGAGCATCCTGTGAGTTCCCCAGCCACGCGTGGGCCTCCTCCCTTCCCCATCCAGCTATTTCCATTCTAGCAGCCAACAGAAACATCTCAAGCTGTATTTTATTATGTTTTGTTAATAATGAGCTCTAGAGTCATAAACGAAACAACACAGGAGTAGGAAATGTTCAGAAAATGAAGTAAAACAGGATCCAGATCATCCATACCACTGAAGGAGAACTCAAGAGGAGAACTTGGAGCAGAAAACTAGACTACATAGCACACTTAGTTTAACTTCTTCCTTTGTCATCAGTATAAACATCTACAAATGAATGGCTTCGAAAACAGAATGAATTAATCAGTAACAATTTTATGAGTAACTTACAATTCAGTTGACCATATAATTTATGGCACATAATATTCTGTATGTTACACCCCAGAAAGTGGTATCCCGCATCACACGTAAACTAGACTACATAGCACACTTAGTTTAACTTCTTCCTTTGTCATCAGTATAAACATCTACAAATGAATGGCTTCGAAAACAGAATGAATTAATCAGTAACAATTTTATGAGTAACTTACAATTCAGTTGACCATATAATTTATGGCACATAATATTCTGTATGTTACACCCCAGAAAGTGGTATCCTGCATCACACGCGTGGTTAGATTCATTCTATGTCAATACTTTACTAGCAAATCAATCTTTCACACAGAAAAGGAGCTCCACTGGAGTCCAAGACTTTAAAAATATTTATTAATAGTAGATTAATACAAACTTTTAAAAATTCCTATGAAGTTACTATAATCTTTTAGATGAAAGATTATGAGGAGTTTCCCACACAAAGACAGGATGGTTTCATAGTCAAGTAAGTAAACGACCATTTTATAATGACAATGCAAATTCTTTATTTATTTATGTTTTGACATGCATGAGTATTTAAGGTCCCAGTTTCAGACTTGCAGATCCCAGGTTCAGTTCTGTGCTCTGCCAGCGGCTACGTGCACAGCTACAGGGACATTACAGACAACTCCTCACTGATTTCAGCCAATCTTTGAAACATACTGAACTTCCAGGTGACTAAGTCACACATTGTCCGCAGACATTCAAGTACAATACTGTGAACTTTTTTAAGCTTCTTAAATCATCATGGAATTATAGATTTTTTTTTTTAAATTTAATTTAGTTCAGCTACCTTAAACTTGAGAGAGACCTCAGCAACTGAGAAGTCAGCAGATGACCATGCCTGCATCATTTAAAACCACTGAAATTTAGGAAATAAGGGCACTGTGAAAGTCCCAATGACATTTCACTTCATAAAATTATTTGTATTTACCTTTCATATGGGGTTTTCTTCATCCCACTGTCCTTAATATAATCCACTAGCTGCTTCTGTGTTCGTCCACTGTGAACCCACAAAAGCACAAACATTATGAAACGCAGTAGGTGAGAATTACAGACGGAACGACTTCAGAACACTTTTTCCTTTTGTTCTAAGATATAAGGAATTCAGCTTTGATAAACCTGTTCTGTTTCTCCCTACCTGTATCGGAATGATGACCCTCTGGTGAAGAACACTGCTTTAGGCTTTGGCTTTGGCTGATCAAAGAGCCTAAAGAACGTGTGATATTCAACACAGATCTTCCAGAAGTTTTTACACTCATCCCTACTTCCCAAAAGAAACTCCAACGTATCTTGATACGGGCCCTGGGAACAAAACACAGAAGTTAAGCACGCGCATAAAATGTCAATGAAGGAGAAAAGGAAAGGTGCCAATAACTCCAGTGAGATGTGGTATTTTGCTAAGTCACTTCTCATATGCCTTAAAACAATTGAAGTAATCCTGAATGCAGTTTAAATATTTCATAGCTTTCAAAAATATTTGTTTACCTTGACACTGTACAAACGTTTAAAATTCACTTGACTTCAGAAACATGCTCAATATAACCCACCTTAAGAAATATTGATCATAAAGTTAAATATTTTAATTTCTTTCAAATTACTAAGTGAAACAGTAGCAATTCTAAAATATTTTTTCCTTAGAAGTTCTGATGCTTGTCTGACTTCCTGAGACTGGAAAATACTGCATGTGTCAGAGTACAGTTACTGCCTGAAGCTTCTGAGGGTCTCTTTGTGAGACACATCACTACACGTGCAGACAGTGTGTCCTGCTTCAGGTTTCCTTGATAAACATAACTATGTTATGTCCAAACATTTTTTTTCTCCCTCATTTTAAAACAACCCTACGTTGAATGTAATCCAGTGTGGAAGCAACAACTTTGATGACATCTGTAATCAAAACCATCAGCCAAGCACGAAAAATACACTTCTGCTATACAGACAGACAGAAAAGATCAGTCTGTAACAAGAGTAATCACACTGTCCTCAAAATTAAGCTCCAACAATATAATCCCAGCCACCTATTCTTTCCTGAGGTGTATCAGGTTATTCTCGTTTGAATCAAGAGACTCTCTACCAGATTTTTCATTTGAGCAGTGCGTATTCAACAACTTCCTGGAGGAAACAGTCATACAAAGCAATCACCGTTTGTATCAGCAGTGTACTCTAGTGCTCTTTTAAGGAGCTACTGCCAAAAGCACTTCCTAACACACTTTAAACCTGAACAAGAGATTTATTATTTCAATGCTTAAGTTACCTTCATTCCTTTTTTACGATAATGCATCAGAGTAATGATGAAGCCAAGCCTACCCCACTGAAGTTGTTTAATAAAATTACAAACTCTAGAATTTTTCATAATACAATTAAGTATACGTATTTTTTTCCAACACTGACAAACCTACTATTACAGTAAAACTTACACAGACCTCTGGGTGGAGTTTAATAAGGAATCTTTTCCTCTTGAAGCTTAGTTTACGGACCTTCGACCAGTTAAAGGTATTGATTTTCGTATTACCCTGAATTAAAATGAGAACAGTTAAAAGTTAGCTAAAGTTTCACATGTATGAGCAGCAAACAAAATTGTGGTGCGGGTATAGAGACATGTGGATGTGCACACACACCACCCGCCCCCAAACCATTCTGTTGGATTTTTATTTCTGGTGACAATATTCCCTTAAACAATTTTGTCTTTCAGTACAGCGATAGCTACAAGTGTGCAATGTCTGTCTGCCTCTGCGCAGACACTAGAAAACTGAATTAAAAACTAGAAAACTGAAGAAAAACATAGAAAACCAGATGCGAAAGGAACATTTCAACCCCATCAATATTCAGAATACTTATGGTACAAGCAAGATGAAGGTTTCATTTTATTTAACACGCCTTCCCTTCCCTCTGCACAGAGCTCTAGACACACTCCTCCAAGCCGAGTTTCCTGATTCAGCAGTACAACATTCTGACAAGTACTTGCTACAGGCGTGAGGAATCCTGCCAAGCTCTCTTGCTCACAAACCCTGCTTATTTGGCTAAAACTGGGCTGAAACCAGGCTCTGCCTTCACGTCAGCCCTCCCCTCCCCAGCCCACTGACCCCCAAAGCCCCAGGGAAAGGACCCCACAGCACTCGCTGTGACAGCAATCCTCCTGTCACCTTCTACAAGCAAAGGGAGATGAAAAACGATACTTCAAGAGAAAGACCCAAACAAGCTGAAATGATGGAAGCCTCAGAGGAGGACCAAGAGGAACTGTAGGACCGTAGTGGGTGACACATATCCGAAGAAAAGCTGCTCCGCAGTAATAAAAGAAGAGGTAAGACACAAAACGAACGGAAAATGAGTGCCTAAATGGAAATAGTTCAGTAGGTTGGCTGCCTGTGTGTTTTAAGGAGACGAAAATAATACAATTGTATTCATAAACAGAACTCTGATCACCGAGTTGCTTATTTAATACAAAAAAGGAGTACTTCTAGTTGGTCCAATCGCTTCAATGAAACAGCGCTTCTATGGACTAAAAGCAACGCTATCTAAGCAAAAAACACTGTAACATTAAAACAAGGGAAACTGAACCAAAATTCCAGGATTACAGACCTGTTCCAGGGCTGTACCAAATGAACACGCACAGAACTTTCACACGGACAACACAAACCCTTCTACTTTGGTGTCACTGTTGGTTTTGTGGGTTTTGATGCTCTTCCCTCTGCACCAACAAGGGCATACCGCACCAAACCATATTTGGGGGGCTTAAATAATACTCCCTTAACCATAACAATATGCTGAGTTTTAAAATCAGAGACACCTGAAGTTAAAATGAGAGACTTACTCCCAAGACGTGCTAATGGCAAGCTAGAAACATGCACCCAGGCCCCTCTCCCCACCTCACCTGGAACACCAGCACACCCATGTGTGAAACAGCTAGATTAATTTTGGTGCCCTCCCGGTCAGACGCAAGATGAAATCTAATGCCATACATCTCCAGCTTCCGAGCAATTTCAAGCACTTG
>NW_010131841.1:36348-37431 GCF_000699245.1 Pterocles gutturalis | reverse complement strand
AGGAGTTTGACCCCTATAGTGAGGAAGAAAAAGAAATAAAGTTTTAAGAACAATCTGATTCCACAATATTGCCAACATGGCTAACGCACCGAAGTCTTAACTCTGGCCCTAAATAAGAATTTTCTGTTTCATTTCTTCAGGCAGTTTCACTCCAAGTTAAGTATTACACTGAAACTTTTGTAATAGGAGCAATATGCAACAGCAGACGATCGACCTAAAACAGAGGCACTGAAAAAAATGTTAACTGGTTCAGAACTTTTTCAGTTTAGAAACAATAAAGTTGAACAAAGCAGAATTTAATCCACAATGCACCTTCTTCTACTTGCTTGTACACACATGAATGCTAGCAAGATACAAAGTGAGAGATGCAAGAGCTGCACAGCCAGCGCGAGAGAAACAAAGCAAGTACTGGAATGGAATGACTCATTTCAGGGCGGGTTTCGGGACCACACCAGAGTTATTACACTGGTACCATCAGCTGGCCGCGTGATTTCCTCCTTGTCAAGGAATCCAGAGAAGGATTTTTAAAATAGTTTTTGGAGTATCATCTGCTGTTGAAATGCCTTTGAAAACAGGAGGAAGATGTACACACAAGGAGTACCTCCTTTCTGAGCACACACACAGTCGAGGCAAGCAACACAGAGACTATTACAGACTCTGGCGTGCACCAGACACAGATTCAGCCTTCATTTATTTCTCTGCAAATTTGCTGATGGCAAACAACTGACATTTTATTTTCCTGCATGACAAAACAATCCTGTATCTTCTTTTTTTTTCTCTCTCCACGAGGGGGAGTTGACTGGATTGCAGTGCATTTTCCAGCTGGCTCTCAAGAACTGAGGGGTGGCCACGGACCGCGTGTCCAGGCTGCAGAGAGCCAGCCCACAATGCAGGAGAGATGCAGTGCCTGAAACACTTCTTGCCCAGCACACAGACACAGGACACAGTGCAGAGCTCTCCTGCCAGAAGACATGCGAGAGGAAAGACCCCAAAATTCACACCACCCCAGAATATATAATTTCACACGCCTCGAACAGAACTACTCCACACCTAGTGAAGCACTGGTGCTTGCACTGATGAGGT
>NW_010131841.1:34861-36317 GCF_000699245.1 Pterocles gutturalis | reverse complement strand
TCCAAGTCAAAACTGTCTGGAGGGGTTTGGGGGTCCTGCCGGGAAGTTGGGATATTCCGAGAACGAACAGATGCTGCTGTGGAAATGAACTTCTGGCTACTGAACGTGCCCCAGTTACTCTGCAAAGTAAAAACATTCATATGACAAACACAAGCCTGACTAAGGTAGTCTCTGAACTAAAAACATGCTGGAAGACAACACTACTGGGCAATTTTAGGCCTAACTAGGGTCCAGGAGAACTAGGGAGTGCAGGAGACCCTTCCCCTGTGCTAACTCCATGGAAACACCAGCAGCACAGGACCTGCCGGGGTGCCAGGACCGGTGAGCCTGCTTCAGCATCGCTATGAAAATGATTAGAAATAATAGTTATTACGCTACTTCCAAGCAAACGCTGCATGAGCCACCTACGCTACCGCATTGATTGAATTGTTCCTGCAACATGCAAATCTGCTAGGATAAATGTAACGGTCCAAGGAAGACATCAGGAATAAAAAAATTATTATTATTCTATTTATAACTAACTAGTGCTGAAACCTGATTAGATACCAGCACACACAGTCAATGACAGATTTGTAAAATCTTGTTTTCCAATAAATGTCCTTCCTTCTTTCCATAAATCCGTGTTTCATTTCATTAAAACAGATGACAGAATATTTCTAGCACAATCTATTTTTGTGGACTTTGTAGAGCCAACCACAACACTGGTACTGAATAAATTCTCCTGCTACCCTGACTTGCCTTTCTAGGCATGCTCCTTAAAAATACCTCCTTCTACCTACCTATAGTCATGTTTTAGATTACACAACTTTTTTGCTCCATAGAGATTTCTTTTAAACATAAATGGAGAATATTAAAGTGAATTATTATTACATCTGGTTTTAATCAGAAACAGGGATGATGACAATACATATTAACTGCATGTAGGAACTGTGTCTAAAATTCAGAGTATAATTATGAAACTTATTTAATATGCTAACATTCTAAAAATAGAAGTTGTTAGAAGAAACAATGCTTCTTTGATTCTTAGTAAAATGCTCCTTAAATTAAACCACTCACATACACAAAAATGTACTGAGAAAGTCAGCCTGAATGCACATACATTTGACGACAGGATTTCAACAGTTTTCTATCGCCTTATTCATTCTGGAGGGGGAAAAAAAATAATCTAAAACATTACAACAGGAAAGCCAAAATGTTCTTTTTGCCAGTTGGAGAAAGCAGGGATTCAGTGAAGTCCCTGGCTTTACAAGTTTACTCCGTAACTCCAACCTTATCCAAGCGTCAGCGTTAGATGACTGTGTGCGTATAAAGGGAGTATAAAGAACAAACATGGAAGAACACAAATCTGATGTCTAATGGAAAAAGAAATGCCAAACTACATAAAGTCTCGTAGTTGCATTTCAGTCAGTGTTACCACCACATGTACTAGTTACGTCTAAGAACTTGAACTGGTAAA
>NW_010131841.1:15996-34848 GCF_000699245.1 Pterocles gutturalis | reverse complement strand
TTTCCCTTACTGGAATGAGTGATGCTGGAATATGTGTTTTTATACTGGCTCTAAGTGTTACCAGCATTTCTTCCACAGATACTTTAACTGTGTCAAAACAGCTGCAGTACTACTGTGCCTGTTTATTAAACGCATACAAGACAAAAAAGGTAGATGGTAAATACTAAGTTTGGCCACAGCTGCCTGAGTTACACTCTAAGAGTGCTGTGTGTAACTCCCACCCACACTAATTCCTGCTTTTTTTTTTCTGAATACAGCAACATTCAGCATGAGAGCGGTGCTTTGTCTTTTAAAGAGGATGCTGAGGATGCTAAGATTGGTGGAGGTTGGGAAGTTGGGTTGGAAGGGAAGGGAAACAAAAATTAGGATAAAATGGCAACTAGAAAATTGGAGCTATATAGTCCTAAAAATTATTCATAGAGTCCAGTGTAAGTGACGCAGGACCACTAACATTTACATTCCGTTAGATAAACAGATGAACCAAAGCACAGCGCATCTCAGAAAGAATAAGAAAAATAATAATTTTAATAGTGTTCTCATGCACACAACCTGCCTGTACCTACCAAAGGAGAAAGAACCTTGAGTGGGGAAAGCCGGGAGCGATGCTGAGCAGCTCATGCTGCACCACAAATGGTTACAAATGAGCAGCAGTTTCAGAGTAATTACCCTCAGATGTTTGCTGCAGACTAAGCTGCACAGACCAGCCTGAAAACAATCTGGTCTAATTTTGTTCATCCATTAAGCAGATAAATCTACTTAAGTCTTCCCCAGGTCAATGGACAACAGACTATCTATTACAAGCATTTGCCAGCAAAAGCTCCCGTCAGCGCAACAGTTTTCAGTGTAAAGGTTCCTCACATACATCCATCTAGACAAATATCGGTAGTGTGTTACAATATTCACATAGCAGTCAGGGCAACAGATTAAAAATAAATGCTCTTAATTGTTAAGTGACTTACAGAGTATTTAAAACCAACAATTAATACGGAATTTAAAAGGTGAGGTATCAAAATGCTGCCTGTGTAGAAATTGTTTAGACTATGTAGCAACCTAAAGTTATAATCTTTCTCATTTAAAAACAATTTATGAACATTCTATTTTTGAAAATAATTTAAATCACGGGCAACTAGGCTAAGAAGTTGCGAAAGGACGTGAGGGATAACAGTAAATGTAAATTAAAACATACATCTAGCAAATCTTCTAGCTCTTTCCTGATTTATGTATGGCCCCCTCCCACTAGCCCAGGCTGCTCAAAGCCTCATCCAGCCTGGCCTTGAACCCCTCCAGGGATGGGGCATCCACAGCTTCTCTGGGCAACCTGTGAGTCAACCAGGGCAACCAGGAGAGAGCCTTCTCTTCTCCAGGCTGCACACCCCCAACTCTCTCAGCCTGTCCTCACACGGGAGCTGCTCCAGCCTCTGACCATCTCCGTGGCTCCTCTGAACTCACTCCAACAGGTCCAGGTCTTTTTTATGTTGGGGGCCCCACAGCTGGACGCAGTACTCCAGGGGGGGTCTCACGAGAGCAGAGCAGAGGGGGAGAATCACCTCCCTCGACCTGCTGCTAATGCTTCTTTTGATGCAGCCCAGGACACGGGTGGTTTCTGGGCTGCCAGCGCACACTGCCGGCTCATGTTCAGCTTCTCATCAACCAGCACCCCCAAGTCATTCTCCTCAGGGCTGCTCTCAAGCCAAGAATCCTAGCACACACTTTAGTTTACTTCAAAATTACTTCCAATTACTTCAAAGCAACAATTAGTTTGTTCCTTCATCGTTTCCACATGCACCTCAATGGCTCTGATTTCATCAAGAATCAACACAGGTGAAATGCCATCAGTACTGATAATTTCAGTACGACTGAAAATGAGTGATCATAAAAAGCAAATAGTTAATTACTGGCATTCTCAGGAACTGGTTTTCTAATAATACAGGATGTGTCTTAGCCTTAAACACAGGTGCTGCCCTGAAAAATGTTCTTGTTCTGTCCTAAGAGAAAGTCACTCAGCAACAATCCTTGAGTTTACCTACACAGAGCAAAAGGAAAATTTAACTTTCTAATACAGTATATTTGGATTATAACGTACAACCATGCACAAGAAATTGTGTGCACAGATATTCACAACTAATAGAAGCACTACAAACTTCTAGATTCTAATACACAAGGTCTCAAAAATTACAGAAAAGAAAGACCTAACAGGTGAAATCAAACATTTATGACCATTTTATCAAACACTTTCTCTTGATTTAACCTATCAGCTCCGAGAACTGCACAAGCCAGGTTAGAACCATTATAGCAAGTAAACATCTGAAATTTCTCAGTGATATTATCATCGCGTGCTTACCAAAATATTTTACACTGCACACACAGAGTAGATCTTAATTTTAAGACCAGATAGATTAGATCATAAAACACACGACTTTACTATACATGGAGTGCACACGATGGGAGCAGTGGGCATCTCAAATAATAAAGCGTTTGTTTCTGCTGTTCCCGACTGTGTATTGGAATTAATTTTGTATTTGAGGCAAATAGTTTCTTTGTCCCTAATAAACCTTATTTATTTAAAAAATACTCCAGCTGTAAGATAAAGTACTGCATAAATTCTGATTAAAGTTACTTCTCCCCCACTCCCTCCATCCTTCTCCACCTCCTGTGTGCTTAATGAGAAATGAATGAGTACAATGCAATTGATTTCTCATCATTTCGACAAAAGCAAGACCTATGCATTTGATGGCGAGCTGAACTTAGACTGGAAATTCTGAAGAATGATTTTGTCTAAAATCACTACTACAAGCTGATGAGAGCTTTCTTTCATTAAAGGCACACTGAAAAATCACTTCAGAAAAACTACTGCCCAACAACTCTGTCCCAACTACTTAACTAGTGCTACATCCAACTTTACTTGTTAGATGTAAACGGCGTTTAACTTACACATCATGCTATCGCACAGCATGCTCGACCTCCTGGGGAGCAGAGGGACCCGCTTGGTGGAATATACATTAGGAGTATACACTAATCCTCACTTACACATGCTTCCTGTGGAACTCCAGAATCTTTCCTTCAATTCTTTCCTGGTTTGGCAAATACTGGTTTGTTTTAAGGTGTTCTCGATCCTCTGCTTCATCGAAATCTCCTATTTCGGCTATTACAGGAAACAAAGCAATGTTAGAATAAAAATATTTAGTAAGGAATTAGACACCCCAAGAGCCAGAATGTATTTTCCTTTAAGTGCTTTAAATCTGTGCATTATGCTTTGTATCCAGCTTCATTTTACAAAACCCTCACATTTATCCCAAGCAGACTTCCTGGGGATTATAGCAGTATTTGAACATTGTGTGGAAAATTTAGATTTCTTTATGGTCAAAGACGTGAGACTTGTAGAAGACCCGTCTAAACATTTCTTCCTCAGATATATCTCATACCAAACCATCACATTTCAATTTAATTTTTCTAAATATATGCAAAATAGTTATGGACAAGCCTATTAGGGAATAGGGCAAATTACATTTTAGGAATTATCCAAAAATAAATACATAGTAAAAAGGGAAAGCAGTGTTACACGACTATAAATCTCCACAACCCTTACATCTTGAGTTCTGGCCTCCCCTTCACGTATCCACACCTTTCAGAAATGACGCTGTGGATTTAGGAAGAGACTGACAGAAGAACAAAGCATGAATCAAAAGTGAGGAACAGCTTCCATCTGATAAGACATGAAACAACCAGAAGTCTTTGGCTTGGAAAAGAAAAGCACGAGGCAAGCAGAACGTACGGCAGATGAATATAAAAATTACAAGTTGAAAAAATAAATTTTTTAGAAGTTATTTACTTCTTCAATAATAAAATATGAAGTTTCAATATTAAGTTAAAATGCAAGATTTTTAAAGAGACAAAAGGATATGTCATCCTACAAATCTCCCAAAAACTCAGGTGTGAAGCTCATTTTGACAGAAGGATGTCAAAAATACAAGCACATTCAAAAATTAGACAACTACATGGAAGTAAAGCTCTTCAAGGGCAACTAAGCAAAGAGATGCAGAGTCAGTCTTTGACTTAGAAAGGCCACATGCAAATATTACTGGATGGATGCAGCAGAGGGAGCATCGCCATATGCTTGCTCTGTTTCTGAGGGCTTCCCCAGAGCATCTGCTACCAACTACCGTCAGGAAAAGGAGAGCAAACTAAGTGAACTAATCATCTCATCCAAGGCAGCTGTTCTTAAAAAGAACACAGCAATGTCCTGTTTAAAATCAAGCCAGCATATGAAACAACGAAAGAAAAAAAACCTGTAAAATTATTTATATTAAAAATAATCATATTCTTTCTCACTTTGAATTTTCTAGTAGAGCAGAAGCAAGCTAAGCACGGCCAGACGCTGAGATTTGCTCACCAGCTCCATGCTGCGCTGCTGGAAAATCATGAGCAAATTTTAATTGTGTCACCCACTGATGGCACAGCCATAAGACAGAATTGCTGTTCCAATAAAATCACTACAACTAATATTATTATAATTGCATTACTAACTATAATAATTATACAACTAATAACAACTTAGCAGCGCACGTGCGAAGAGGTACCATTAACAGCTTTTGTTTCCAGCCAGCAAGGAGGCACAAAAGCCCATTTCTGCGGCTCAGGTTACAGATTTGAAAACACTGGATCATTTGGCTGCTGCTCCAACTGATTTGGTGTCTGAACCCATTCAAGTTTTTCAGCCTGCTTGTCTCAAAGGCCACTTTTTCAGTTCTTTAGGCGCTGACAGACTGAGCAAGCAGCAACATGAAGAGCTTCCAAATCAATCGCTTCCCACTTCCATTTGCATTCCCAGCAAGGAGGAAAGCTGCTGTCAACCCTCCCATTTAACTTGTTCTGGCACATTTCTCCTTCTATCAGCCCAGTCTCCCCCCAGCCACAGGGAAAGTGAGAAACGAAGCCAAGGAAGCACGGAGGCAGACGGGAGCAGCTGTCTGGAAGATGAGGAGTGCTGGTGACCCAGTTTGCAGAGCCAGAGAAAACAGACAACACGCCAGAGGTTTGGTTTCGTATGCTCTGCACAAAGCCAACGTTATCTCGTACCTAAGCACCAGCTGTTCCTCACCACAGCCAGAGAGGACCTAACGAGAATCCCAGTGTTCAAAATCAACGGGTTTATTGTGTGTAGAGAAGGAAACACCGCAAGACACAAAATGCTTCTAGTTACCCAAAGCTTCTGTACACTGTTTAACTGGGGTTAGCAATGGCAACTTCACCCAACGTCACCGCAGGGAAGATACTCACACTGCAGAAGGTGAGAGACCAGGAGAGCAGCCGTATTGTCACTGCAGGTCAGTCGTTCCTCTGCCAAGTCCCTCTTGATTTGCAATGCAAACAGGTACCTGAGAGAGAGTTACCGGAGTTACAAGTACCACCCCGACACATGAAAGAACGATAAAACGACTGCACAGTATTTTATAAAACCGGCATCTCCTAATTCATTCTCTCTCAAAAACAAGATAACACGGAAGTCTTGCTTAACCAGGATGGCCAAATCAAACCAAACAACCCGTGCCTCATCCAGCGCAATTTATCGGCATACATGAACACACAGAAGCAGAAGGAAAACCACACTTATAACAAGTTTGATTTGTGAAGTAACACAGCAGCTGTAATTTTCATCTGGAAAGAAACAACAAACGCTTCCAGCAATTTTCTCTATTACAACAAGGATAGGAGAACATCATTGATTCCAATATCTTGTTAGGAAAAACAACGAGCATTTCGGCTAGCACTCAGTTAATTTACTCTGTGGTTATATCTTTCAGGTCTATAATGTTAGCAGCCTACAAAGACAGTAAGAAATTACATTTCCTTTTCTTACACCGCTACACTCATTTAACTAAAGTATTTCCCAAATCAATTGCTGAAGAGGAACAGATTTCTGTTTAACAGTTTTGTATGAGTAATAAGCTGCCTGCAAAACATACAAGGATACAAGAAAAACATGGCACCCTTGAAAATGTACTGATAAGGGCTGATCCAGTAATCTAAACTAATTTGAATATATTTTTATTAATGTAATGCTGGCAAGTTTTTTGTGCTTTCTTTTTTACCTGAAAGAAAGTGCAATAAGGACTCCAGTAAACAGGCAACAACTCCTTACTATAAACCTTTGAACTGACAGCCTGATCAATATCCTTTACCAAATTACACCTTGAAAGAGAAGAGTATTTTTTTAAATAAGAATTAATTTTAAAACATTATGTATCACATTATTGAAGCAAAAAGATAATAAAAGGTATACAGTTTGAATGTGGGATTTTTTTATTTTAAAGTACTGTAAGTGTGTATTAAAGACTCGTACAAAGTATGCTCTGTTTTCTGCATATCTAGCTGAGCCATCTTGCTTTCTTCAATACATTGACAATAAAGTGTACATATCATTAACAGCATTATGAAATACCTAGACTCTGAGCACAGACAAGAATTGCACAATAAATACTCCATAAATAGACAAAAACAGTGAAGTGTGTTTGCTAGGTGTGGAATACTTTAAGTGTGGACTTTGGAAGTTTAAATGATGAATCATTATTAAAATATGTACTGATTATTTTATACAGGTACTGTTTAAAACAATGAGTATTACCATTATATCCTATCTCTTTTGACACTGTGATGTTTGGCAAGCCTTGACTTAAAACTATTTTTCATTTTGAAAAATATTTTTTCTGATAGCATTCATCTGCCAACATGTGTTGGCTAAAACCATGCCACTAACGACAAGTGCTCTTTCACTCATCTTCAACATAAGTTTTGTTTGGAAACAGATGCAATCTCCTTTTGTCTCAGTGGGCAATGCAAACTAAATTCTTCAAAAAATACTTTACCTAGTATATTCCTCTTGCAACTGACCCGGGTCTGGAGGGAAAAACTTTACAGCTAGACGAAGCATTGTAGTCTTTGGTCCTGTAAGAAAAGTTAAGTCATTTCACAAAAAACTCTTGTTCTTCACAAGCACACACACATGATGTTCTCCAACATGCAGGGAAATACAACACACGTGAAATCTAGCCAGCTTTCAGCCTGCTGGCTAACAATGGGGTATTGATTGTCTATGTCAACAGAGATACAGCTGAGAGTTTTCAGAGGAACTATCTACATGACTTCCAAGGCCAGGCTGCAGTCTGAACACTGTAAAAATAGTTTTGTGTGACACAAAAGCTATAATACCCCCAAACAACTACTTGACCCCATACAAAAGCATTGCAGAGGGACCCAGTCAGAGTTTCCCAGAAGGGAGGGAGGGTGGAGACGCATCCCACAGGCTTTCCCACCATCAGCTGCCATCACCGGAGCTGTCCATGAGCCGAATCCACACGTCTGGCAGGACCCAGCTGGCTCCCCAGGGAGATAAAAGTGCATTTGCACCCTGCTCTCGGCACGCTCATTAATACCAATTTCTTCTCATTTTAACACTGTTCTTGTCCTTCTCAACAACAGGGAGAAAACTAATTTAACATTTAAATCTAAACAGAATCCTATTCGGAATAGTCCATAACACTCTGTGTAGTGTTTTACAACAAGAAAACCCAACTGTGACAGCTTCAGCGCCACAACTCAGACTGCTGAACGAGTGGACTCGAAGCCCGCAATCCCCTGTTTCACCCGTATTTGCGGGGGAATATTACAGTGTACAGTAACTCCTTACCACGGCCCAACTGGGTGCCACCGTTCTGCTGCTGCTTTTCCTGTTCCTTAAGCAGAAAAGGCTGAATATTTTGCTGGCAGTCAGAGCACTAGCCAACTTTTGCTTACAGAAGCCTACTGAGCATCCATCTCGCATGTATGGGCATTCCCCAGACAAGAAGAGCGCCGCTTATCCACCACAGCCCGACACTCCACCAGCAGCATCTCCACTCAATGGTGACAGACTGAGACCTGTCCCCAGCACGCACCTTCCCATGACGAGCCTGGAGCACGCAGACTGCAGAAAGGCAGGACAAACTGCAGAAAGACGGACCCCCTCTAAAAGGCAGAGGAAGACCTGGGAAGGGGAAAAACTGCAACCCCTCATCTTGCTAGACTCTTCTTCTCCAGGGATATCCTCCCGAATCCACGTATTTCATGACCCAACTGAACCTCAAAGACAGCCCTGCTTGTGCATGACTTCCAGAGGTGTCTTCCAGACTCATCCACCCCGGGACTCTCCGTGCCACTGCCATTTCAAAGCAAGCTTAGTTAAATAATAATTTAAAAAAAATTATCAAATTTGTTTGAGCATGTTGGGAAGTACAAGCCAACCTGCTTTAATTTATTCTAAGCACCAAGGTCTCTCAAAGCTGTACAAAGTCCAGTTTAACTCCATCAACCCCAAAGTACACTGATTTTCTAGAACAGCCGATTCCCACGTGCCAAATCTTCCCCCACTCACTCACCCTCTTGTTGTTTGCTAATGGGGGAATAATAAACTTTGCTTTCTGCCAAGTAGCTGGGAGAACTAACTCTCAGACTATCACAGCTGTTAGAAGAGCATCTCCCAGCCTCCGATCCCAGAACTACCAAAGCTTTAGTGAACAAAAAAACCTAAAAACCTCATCTTAATGACAGTGTGATATCTAGAAATGAAAGGAGGCCGGAGATGACAACCTGGAACAATACACAAAGCTCACAATGGGCAGAGACTAAAACCATACTATAGTTCTTGAGATGGATCCAGGAAGGAAAACAAACAGTTTTAATGATTCCTATAAAAAGACCAAAACTTTACATCAAATTTCTGAAAATACTCCAAGCCTTTGGAAGGCCTTCACAAGGTTAAGAACAGACCTGCACGTTAGTCACACCAACCAACTGGAGAGTATTGCCATGGCAGCAATTTTGGCAGTGTTCCAAGCATCACTTACGTTAAAAACCAATAAATATTAAAAATTAAAAATGTAATGATGCATATTTGCTTCTGTAGCACAACTCTTCCTCTTTTTTTTTTTTTTTAATCTCGCGTTTCCTCTATGAATAAGTCCCATGCTAATTAGGAAAAGAAACACTGGGCCAGACTTAACCAAGGTGCAGAATTTATTATAAGCAGCCAAATCTAAGCAAAACCAAGAACAACAACAAAAAAAAAAGTCAGGAGAAATGACCCAAGTGGGCATGGCGAACATGACACTACATAAAACTGGCAACGCCTCAGAGAAGGTACCCAAATGCCAACCTAATGTTGTGCGCCTGTTAGGAAGTCAAAAATTTGGATCTGAACTCCTTTTGAGGGGTCCAGCAGCCAAGCCTAATTTGAAGTAAATGTTAATAATCTAGATCTTTTGTTTTTAGGGAGTGTATCAACACTCAGAACTGCATGCCTACAATGCCACAGCAATCGCCATCAACATTAACGGGTGGGTTCCAGCCATATTGCCGTAAAGCCCGTGATAACATCTAACATTCCCCCCTACTGCTGGACTAAAAGTTACCAGCTTAACTACAAAATAATTAAATTCTAAAAAACCAAACCAACCAACCAAAAAAACCCAACCCCCAAAACACAACAAGAAAGAACCTCAACAAAACTTAAAGTGAGAATATAGGAAAAGATCATCCATCCATGCCAAGTTTAGGCATTTCTTAACTGTAGGAGAGGACTCACCAAATCTCATTCTTACAGAATTTCATTTTCTTTAGGGAAATACCCAGCAGCCAGAGGAGGAGCAGGGGCACACAGAGGTGAGCAGACTGCCTTTTGCACGCATCGCTGCCAGGCTAGCCCCCCTGCACCCAGCTGGCCCCCGCAGCCCCCAGGGAGCCCAGGAAGGCCAGCCCCGGTGCAGCCAAAGCCATGGTAGATGTGGCTAGCCTTGCATAGCTGTATCATCAGACGTAAACGTCTTTCAATTTTTGCAGCTTACTTAGTCCCTTACTTCTGAAACGTCCACATTATCAAGTAGTTAAATTAATTCTCCTCTTAAGGCTTTATATTCAGCAGCACTGTCAAAGGAGTCAGAGGAAGATGCTCCTGTGCAATCATATGTCAGCTACCGGATTCAATGAAAGAACAGCTTAAATTACTACATGTGCAATTAACATTTTAACTGTAAACACTTCCAAGGCTTTCTACAGTCATATTTCCATTTAAAAACAGCAGAATGCCAGGAAGGGATACAACTCTCATACAAAGAAAAAAAAGTACTCTCATCTGAACTATCAAAACTTTACAAATTTAAAATTGATTTCAGAACATGTTCTAGACAGCTGACTGGCATCTCCTACAGATCAAGGAAAAAAAAATTTAAGTCTTTCAGTGTCACTGGCAACATAACAGGAGTGGTAGACCACCAAGCAGCAGAACAGACATAAATTTTAGCACATCCTCATGGTTTTAGACCATTTTAGAACAACATATGCACCACCAGGGAACACACAGCCATCAGTCTACACTTTAAGGCTAACTTTCCCTAATTTATACAGTATAGAAGAGGATACAGAAGTAACCAAGCAGCATCACAGACCTGTGGTCCACCAGATCTTTTGACTACGACATAATTCCTTACAGCCAAAAGCACTAGAAAAACAAAAGAAGACTAACTGCACAGAGTATAGAAAAAGATGGGACCTCAATAACTTTTTTTTTGGGGGGCGGGGGAAGAAATAGAGAGAGTGTGAAAGTATTATATACCCTCCTAAGGAAGCCTTCCTTAATAGCTGGTTTGGCTCTTCTGCTTAAAAACCAATGTCAGTAAAAACCCACGACCTCAAAGTTAAAAAAAAAACTAGCTAGGATCAGCAATTTCTTATTTTCTGGCAACCAGTTTTATGCAGAAGAGTAACTAAAAGCTACCTCCCAGTACTAATTTTCAACATTTTTCAATTAAGATTTTGAAAGGAGTAGGAATCCACCACATCCTCCTGATCTTGTTCTTCCACAAAGCCTTTACAATGGGAAACAGAAAACAAGCAAACAGCTTAACCCTGTTCTAAGGGGAAACAAAAAGTTTGATCTAATCTTTCAACAACAGAACAAGTAGCCTACTGCATTCTTCAATTATTTTTAGCCTATAGAGTGCATCTCACGTTGCTTCTAGAACAGCCTAAAGCAAAGATAGCACCGCTCCTGCAATATCCTTCTGGCCAAAGAGGAGAAACAGATTTCACAACTGAAGCGAAGAGGACCAGGTGGGAGATCCCTACCTCTGCTCTCTTAGCAACGCTGCTCCTGAGCACAGTGCAGAGAGGTTTTGAGAAAGATGGGAATATCCCCCCCACTGAAATTCCCTGCCTGTCAGCAAGCTCCAAGCACAGCTTTTTGCAGCCCTTCTGAAAGGCGCATCAGCTCTCAGACAGGCTCTCACAACTGCAGGTGCTACCTTCTCCCATCCAACGGGTGCAATACGCCAGAATATTCTTTTTTTCTTTCCACCATAAGGCAACACAAGGTACAAAAACCTCACGAACAGCAAATGTTGTGTTTCTCTTAAATGTAACACCAGCTGACCCAATCTATCTAGATATTTATCACAGAGAAAGACTCACACCTTCAGTAAGTTTCCCTTCCACCCACCACATACTACATATTAAAAACGTCAGGCTTGCATGCCCAAACAGGAGCCACTATCATCCCTACCAAGTACAATTTTCAGGGAAGCGTAACCAGTAAATCAAGTAGTAATTGTGAAAGCAACCCACATAAAGCAGATGCAAATTAAGGAAAACTTCCTTTTTTAAAACTACTTACTCCGTACTTGTTTAATAACAGGTTTCATAGGTTCCAGCCAAATCTGAAATTAAAGAAAAAAACATTACAAACTGACATTTCTATTTGAATACCATATGAAAACATCAAAAGTAAATTCAAATAAAGCAGTAATTTATGAGTATGCATTTCCCCCTCACTGCAGCAATTCCTTTGCTTTAAAAAAGTGTACTTATCTATTTGAACTGACATTCATCATGCATCAATAGAAAAACCACTGATCCGGACTTAAAGCTCATCTGGACAGAAGAAGAGTCAAGTCAGCAAAAGCACACCACCGCTGCCAAGAAAGCAGAAGTCATGCCAAAACACACGACCGTAGACAGGAGCCTGGCTACAGAATTACAGAAGGCCTGGAGAACATGACAAGGTCCAACTTTTTTCCCCTCCATGCTTCGCCCATCTCTCTTACCTACCTGGTTAAGGACTTTTACTCAGTATTATTTTCCCACAAATTTTTCTCTTTCGACAAGCACAATTTTAAAGAAAGTTTAGTTCTAGTCTTGTTCTAGTAAAAGGAGTACCCATAAAACTTATGCAAAGTATTCTGGATGTTCAACTGTTTTCCAGCCCCCCGCCCCTGCAAAAAAAATTATAACTAGACAGTTCTGTTTGGTCCTTACTAGTTAACTCCTCTGTCTGAGAGAGAGATGAGGATTTTAAGAACCTTATTAGATGTGGAAACACCTCTGGAATATTGTGTCCAGTTCTGGGCCCCTCAGTTCAAGAGGGACAGGGAACTGCTGGAGAGAGTCCAGCGCAGAGCCACAAAGATGATGAAGGGAATGGAGCATCTCCCTTATGAGGAAAGGCTGAGGGAGCTGGGTCTCTTTAGCCTGGAAAAGAGGAGACTGAGGGGTGACCTAATTAATGTTTATAAATACGTGAAGGGTGAGTGTCAGGAGGATGGAGCCAGGCTCTTCTCTGTGACATCCAGTGACAGGACAAGGGGCAATGGGTTCAAGCTGGAACATAGGAGGCTCCACTTGAATATGAGGAAAAACTTCTTTACAGTGAGGGTGACAGAGCACTGGAACAGGCTGCCCAGAGAGGGTGTGGAGTCTCCTTCTCTGGAGACATTCAAAGCCCGCCTGGATGCGTTCCTGTGTGATCTGATCTAGGTGTCCTGCTCCGGCAGGGGGATTGGACTAGATGATCTTTCGAGGTCCCTTCCAATCTCTAACATTCTGTGATTCTTGGATGCTTTGCAGAAGAAATGGAAACTAAACAAGCTTTCCTGTATTTCCTTGGCTGAAGAGCAGTGTGTATTAGTGCTATAGCATTCTCTATGTTCTCAGTCATATTTTCTGCATAAGTCCTAAAACTACAAAAAGTAGAAAAAAAAATTATAGAGACATAGTTTTGGGAATATTTTCTAGTTTAGAAGCCATACTGTCCCCTCTGCAAGGTACAGGATAAGCGACTAGGAGGCCTCCAGAGTGTCAGTATTTATCGAGATGAATGATTTTAAAAGCTTGCAGGTCTGTATGTCTGCTAAGGTCTGTATCTACTAGAAAGAGGTTCATAATGACTCTTCAGGGAAATTAACTGAAGACTGAATTAACTGAAGACAAATATTACACATTGTAATATGATTTTATAAGTGCTCCACAGACCACGCTTTGAGTTGATGTTTCCCCTTCAGAGGGAAGGAGGATTTTATTTATGTCCCTGAAAGTGGGAACATCAGCAAATGCTTTATACATTTTTTGAAATTTAACAAGAAGTAGAACCTGATTCCTCTCCTCTGCTTTATTAGTTGCCATTGCTCAGGCAAGTGAAGCAGATCCAAAGAGATAATCCTACAGTAGACTCCAGCAGACTTTGGGACTTTCAACACTGAAGCACCCGCATTTACCCAACTTTTTATTTGGCATCAAATTTGTCAGGGAACTGTACATACCCAATATGACTGGATGTTCTGGAACTCAATCCCAAAGTAGTCCGATTCAATCAAATTCAGATGCTTGTAAACTTCTGACAATAATGTCTGGCCATAGTATTTTGACTAAGGAAGTAAACAAAAAAAAAAAAAATACAGTGAGCTTGATATGAATAAGTTTACAGCAGGTTTTTTTAAAACTATGGCATCTTTAGAAACTGCAGAAAAATATCTCCAAGATTTTTCACGTCATTTTTGTCACTGTAACACACAAACATCCAATATACAGGCACAGCTCCATCCAAACAACTTTCAGAGAACCAGAGGAACTCGAGGTGGAAGGGGCTGGAGGTCATCTGTGTCCAACCTCCTGCTCAAAGCAGGGTCAGCTCTGAGAGCAACTAGATCAGCTGTAAACTATTTGCAGCTCCTTCAACAAACCAGTGCCATTTATTTGTGTAACCGGACAGTGTGGCTCTTCCCCAGCTGCAAGGGTCTGAAGCGGGGGCTGCCAAAGCCCTGCTCCACACACACGCCCTCGCTCTTACCAACACCAGGGACCACACAGCCACGTGCAACCTGCTCGCCAGCAAGAGTTGACCAACACCAGGGACCACACAGCCACGTGCAGCCTGCTCGCCAGCAAGACTTTGAAACATATGCAGATGCACTAAGCAAGTCCAGGGCAGGTGAGGAAGGCTGGCGCAGGGAGGTTTGCACCCAACCAGAATTTACCCCAACGCTGCTGGAAAGCAAGAGCAGCAGAAGCAGGAGTTCCCGGGGCAGGCTGATCGCTGCTGGGGATCAGGCCGGCTGAGCCGAGGCTGCTCATCGCAGCGCATGCAATGCCTTCTGCTCATAGAACCTAGAACTCATCTTCTAGAAAGGAACATCTTTCAAAAACCTTCACTTTTTTCTTACAGCAGTGTTCAAAAAAACCCAAGGTGATGGTATTTATTCTGTTAATCAATAAATAAACAGGAAGGCTACAGTGGGAACCCAAAGCCCCTATTCTCACACCATGCCTTCTGTGTACAGTCATCTGTGATGAACCCCTCCCTCAGGAAACCCACTCACTAGCCCTTTTCACAGTCAAGTTAGGTGCAAAGCCACAAAACAAACATCGGCAGAAAGCGGCTATGGTAATAGGGGAGCAAATGGGAAACTTTCACAGCACACCCAAACCAGCTACGCTTGGGTCTGCTTATTAAATCATACCAGCTTGCTCTCAGCATCTATTATTGCATGACTGTAGCAGCCACCACAAGAAAAACAGCATTTATGAACCCGCACATCGGTCCATGAAAAGAATTCAAAGGGCTTTCGCATCCCTCAGTACCTGTTCCAGCAATGCACAAAAGCTAGCAGGGGGGCTAGCGTGGGCTGCAGGAGGAGGTAGCACGGCCACTGCCATCCACGTGCTACCTGGGACCATGGAGGTGACCCTGCAGCCACGGTAACAGGGTCTGGCATCACACTGGTTGGTCGGGTGATCCGGCAAAACACACCTCGGGCATTCATGCCACCAAGGTCTTGGTTATTTGGAAAAGTCAGAGTGCTGGAAGACTCTGACTTTCCCATCAAAGCAGGCACAGAGTTCTGTAATAGACTCTTCAAACTGAGAAGGGTGTAGCTGTTACAAGTATGAGGTGTTATATGATCTATTAGTAATAGAATTGGAATAATTTCATAAAATCTGCAAATGAAAACAACTAACAAAGAATGGGCTGCGTTAAGTTGAAATAAAAAGTAAAAAAGATGGTGAAAGTTGGGTAAATTGTTTCACATTACCGAGGTGCATAAAAATTCAATAGTAATTGCTTCTTGCAGGAAAAAGAGATTAACTGTTGATGTTTTTAGCACTGTGCAATTTAGCTAAATACCTCTGTACCACTTCAAAAAAACCCCAAACTTCCATGAGAAACTGTATAATAACTCTGCAGTACTGCAAATCGGACAAGGCTTTGGTTACTTTGGTAACCGCACTGATGTGAATGGAGCTGACTGGATCTGACACTATAACCCAGAAGGAAAGTACAGAAACAGAACGACAGAGAACGGCACGAGATCGGCTCACCCCTCTCACTCATGCTTTCATGAGTCACAGTTACACATAAGGGCAAACCATGGTTGCAAAGCATAGGTCAGGCGAATTCACCTGGTACCAACACCATTCATTCAGGAAGCTCCTTGGTGTCACGCTGGATCATGCCACTGATGCCGAAACCCCCAGATAAAACTGCAAGTCAGCAAAAGTGATCCAGTTCTCCACCACTTCCGTGGATACAGAGATGCCAGGTAACGCAGTACAGTGAGAAAGAGCACTCTCCTTCTCTGGACAAGTTTTGTCGTGTCTAAACGGCATTTTCATAGAATCACTGAAGGGTTCGGGTTGGAAGGGACCTTAAAGGCCATCCAGTTCCACCCCCTGCCATGGGCAGGGACACCTCCTGATATATTGTATACCTGTTGTATTTGCAACCAGCCCAGGTTGCTCAAAGCCTCATCCAGCCTGGCCTTGAACCCCTCCAGGGATGGGGCATCCACAGCTTCTCTGGGAAACCTGGGCCACTGCCTCACCCCCCGCACAGTGAAAAATTTCTTCCTAGTACCTATCTAAGTCTCCCCCTCTTTCAGCTTAAAACCATTACCCCTTGCACTTGTGAATAAATCTTAAAATAGTAACAGAAAAAAATATCCTTAAAAGTAGTAGGACTTTTTTTTTTTTTAAGGTACAGATAGACACGCATTTTTTATTATTGTATGACTGCTGTTCACAGGCACCACAGATTTGAGCAAGGAATGCTTTTTAGCCAGCGATATTTGCGGGGATGCAGCAATACCCTGACCACCTGCAGAAGCCAGGACACACCAGCCTGTCTTTTCACAGACAGATCTATCAACCTCTAGAAGCCACTGACCAGGTGATGTCCTGGGACCCCAAGCCTCTGATTTCTAATTTGTGAAACAAGCAGATTCTGATTGCAGCCACCTTCTGTCAGAATTGATAAACTTGGGTGAATTGGGGAAGGATGCCTGGTAACAGACAAGTTTTACAGTCAAACTGAGAGCTGTGCTGATTAACTGCATTCTGTCCATGGCTAGTTACATACAGCCTTTAAAATTATCCTGATCCGACTGTAGCATGCAGGTTCCTCCCATGCACGGCGTTACAACTGAGTTATGTCTCTGTGGCTCCATCAGCTCCGTGCCCGATGACAGTCCAGCTGCCTTCACTCCTCCCAAGAAGGGAGTCTGTACGGCATACATACCCCTGGCACCTCTCTCCTTCCGCTGCTGAGCCTGCGCTCCCTTCCAGAGAAACTGGGGATGAAGATGTTGGAGCTGGGAGCACTTTGCAGCTTATAAAAGGTGCCATCCAAACATTAAAAGTGTAAAATTATTTTGACAGGGCTATCAACTGTAATTTTGGGTGTCACTTACAATAACAAGTTTAGAAAAAACTCATTCTAAGCTGAGTATCATTCCACAGTACGTCCTTCAAAGCATAAAGCAACAATAACAATGCCACATCTTAAAAGAACAGTTTTAATTTAATTTATTTTTTAAATAAAAATAGGTTACAAGAGCTTGAGACGGAACAGAATCTTTTATTATGATGTCTCAAATGTTGTGGGAAAACTCTTCTTGGAGCTATTTAGTTCCTCAAATTGTTTGTTACATTCATAACCATCCCTGCTGAAAACCTTCTTGACAAAAATGAAAGTTATATAGTGTCACTGTTTAATCTGCTTAAAAGCAGCACAAAGCAAAATCTTAAGTAATTACTTAATTACTGTAATTTTGACATCACAGCAAGACACTGCACGAATGCATTTCAGAAAGGTCCTGTTTTCCATATGAATTCACAACACCGCATACTTTCCATTCCAAACTTCTCAATTACTCTTTATGTTCTGCCAAGACGACGACTACTGCTATTACTGAATTACAGAATTATTCCACATAAAAAAGAAAGAAAGAAAAAAAAATAGGGTAAAAAAATGTAAATAGGTAGCTAACAACAGCTTTCCCTAGTGACCCACCTCTAACTGTACTACAGACTCCTTTAATAAGTCATCGTTAGAAGACCATTTAGTACAATAGATTTTTTTTTTTTTTCAAATTGATTCGTATATTCAGATCAAGGTTGAGAAGATCCTTCCGAGCTGTGCAAGCAGGGAATCCTGCCAGGCGGGAGGGTCCTGCACCAGCAAAACCCCTGCATGGCAATCCCATGCCCGCAGGCAGGACTAATGCCGTCAGACCAGGCTCAGTGCTAAGCCAGCAGGAACAGAAATCAATAGGAACAAACATTTTCTGCTGAAGCTTCTTGACTGAAGGAGGTATCCACATTTTTTGGTCAACCAGAAAAGTAAACATATTTAATATTAGCAATTTTTAGGACAGAGGAGTAAAATGTAAATTTAAAAAAAAAAAAGTCAGAAAGAGAGTTATTTTTATTATCCCAAGTGCTATCTCCTATTTTCTCAGGTAGCATCTCTCCCTACCTCCATGGCAGATCCTCCCTTTGCCATAACGTTTTAGTCTAGGAAGACAGAAAGACAAACTAGGAACACATAACCTATGATTTTCAGTAGAGCATAGCACAGTATTATCAAAGCCAATTCTTTCTCAGTAACTCCCACACACATCTTCCAGAACATCTTAACTTTCTGCTTCCACGTATATTAACTTAAAAACCAAAAAAACCCAGTATTTCATAATGAGATGTATTCTCGTATTCCAAAATGGACAAACTGCCCTTGCTCAAACTTTCCAAAAATGAAATCCATTTTTGTCAGCAGTTGGGCTGGAAGGGAAAAAAAAAAAAAAAAAAAAAATCAGCCCAAAAGCCAACAGTTTGGAAAAAAACAAGAGTCACAAAGCAGAGGTATAGAACAGAAACTCTTATGCAGCCAGAGCCGGAGGAGCCCCTGGCCCCATCTTCAGCAAACACCAGCTGACCTTGGCTTTTGTGTTACAGAAATCCACAACTGCTGGGAGACCAAATCCTGAAGTAAACAGTGTATCTGGAGGAGAGGAAGAAGTTTATACTTGACATCATCATCACGGACAAGTGGCCAAAACGGAGCGCCCCGCCAGCGGCCACAGAGCAGCGCAGGCATGCACAGTGAGCCCAACCAGCTGAAATCGAAAAGACCCTTCACCACTCACTGAAATTTATTTTTTTTTTAATTTTGGTGCACTTTAGCAGCCTTCCTAATGCAAAAGTGGTTTCTTATCTTTTGGC
>NW_010131841.1:13140-15986 GCF_000699245.1 Pterocles gutturalis | reverse complement strand
AAAAAAAAAAAAAAAAAGACAATCAGCAACTAAACATAGTAGTTACACTAGACTTGTTATTTCCTTTCTTAACCAGAAATATACAAACATTTCAGTGAGTTTACAGCTCTGTTTATCTACAGCCCTTTTGCAATCTGTTAGATCTCTGTCCAAATGCAGCGTGATGCTTAAAAAACACCTTCCAAACTCCCTATTAATAACTATAATTAATGTCACGTATAAACAAAAACTGCACTTATAAATACAGGGTGTACATTGAAACCACATTTATTATAAAGAAGGAAATAATATAAGATGGTAAGGAATACCATTCATTAACTTCTTGTTTTCATGGCTAAAACATGAAGATCTTACGGCTCCATATCTAGTTCTTCATCTGTAGACTGAAAAAGTGAAAAATAACGGTCTTCTCTTTCAGTACTTTATTAGTTTCTTCAATTTTGATTGGAACAAGTAGCTCAAATGAAAACAGCCCCTGCCTCCCCACAAAAATCGGTCCCTGGTAACAACAGATGTATGAAGCCCCGGCTCCACATGCACAGCCAAACACTGCTTAATATGATTTCATTTCAATTACCTGAACATGTAACAATAACTTTCAGCTTCAATTATTTCCATTTTTCTTTTAATAATTTGAAGAAAATTGTATTTTAAATACATGTATTTGTTTTATTCACTCTTACACACTAACAGGTCCAACTACAGGTTGTTTTACTGACACCTAGAAGGGTCTGCAGTGCATTTGACACCCTATAGAGCACGGGACGCACAGCCGGTGACGTCGAGGGATTTGACTCTCTCGTACAGGGTCCTCGCTGCTGCATCACCCCACTACAGTCTCTACCTGTTGCTTTCTGAACAAGACAACCCCAACTTCTCCCAGAATTAGGTCAAGAGCTACAGGAATCAACCCAGCATGCACAAAAGGTTTGTGAAACTTCTTCCAATTTTCTACCCTAGTCATTGGGATGAATTTTTTTTTTAAAAAAACTTTTTTCCAGCCAAGGGAGCACAGTCCAGCTGCCAGCGTGCCAGAGGTCTCCCATTTACAGCAGCCGTGCTGGGAGAACCCCCAGCACCTCCCAGCTCACCCTGGAGAAGCCAAACCCATCGCCAGACCTCGTTTCCCACACCGGCAGCCCCTGGACACTGAAATCCAGTTTACTCAAATATGGAAGCTGCAAAACCAAATACAAATTTATGAGCTATTTTATGTTACACATTATGCACATTGGGCACAATTTTTTGTTAAAAAAAAAAATTCTAAGACTCCCGCCCAAGATTTTTTTTGTCCCAAGATTTCAGTGCTTGGTTTTGTTGTTTTGGTGTGGGTTTTGTTGGAAAAAAAAAAAAACAAAAAAAAACCAAACCAAAAACACAACACCAGAAATCTACAGCCAGACTAATTATTCTAGAAATGTAAGCCTCTGGCTCATTTAATTAAGGTTGGCTTTAAAACCTCTGATCATTTAAAGGTTCAAGCAGTGTTAAAGCACTTCACTGCCAAATGAGCCAGCTCTACCCAACAAACACGCTTTTCCAGAGCGGCTAGACTTGCTGGATGCCTGAAAGTAGGAATACAATCATTTGTTGACATGGGAAAAGATCCCCAAGAGGGAGGGAATTATGTGAATGAGACTGGAAAACGTATACTAAGGTAGATAACAGGTAGAGACAAAAAACAGTCCCAAGTTCCAAAAGTGCTGAAATACCTGGAAGACTCAAAATAAAACACCCTGCTGCTCAGAGAAAACCAAAACAGCACCACGGTTAAGTATTTCCCCAACACGTCGTCCCCAAGCACTACGTACAAACAGCACACGGAAGATCCACAGAAAAACTACTGGGCATCGAGCAGAAATTCTCAGTTGCTTTCATTACCTGGAGAGAAAAATACAAACGTGCACCCTCCAATACCTCTGCTTCACGCACTGCTCTACACCACCTGGGGAACAGGTAAGTCACCCAAATTAAAACCCCAGACCACAGCATTGGAAACACTTTCGCAGGACGTTACTGCTTGACAATTCAGCACCAGAGTCAATGCTTGCTAATAATCACACATTCAGACGACAGCAGCAACAGTATCACGGAAATCAGCTGCTTTGGCGGGACCAATCCCACGCAGCAGCGACGATTGCAGCAGTGGAAATGCCAGAAAATTGTGCTAACGGTGATGCTGGGAAAGTTTTTACAACACAAAAAATAAAAATAATCTGCAAAAGGCCAGAGCAATGCCGCACCGACAGCCTTCCACAAACATAGAGCATGCACTTGAAAGGGCACAGCCATGTCAGCGTGCTACGTTAAATATCTGCACTATTTCAAGCCTTTAAACAACTTGGTGGCCGAAATAACCACCAAGGACAGACAGAAGTGCTTGACTATTAAAATGGCCTGCTGTCAAAATGGGCAATATTTAACAGCCATTCTCAAAAAAAAACCCTTTTTCCACTTCAATAAATTAAGATTCATAACAGAACATCTAAGCGCCTACTTTGTTCAGACAAGCTGTAGAACAGTATAATAAAGCTACGAAACTAGAAGTTACAAAACCTATGAACTCAATTTTTTCCCCAAAAACTTTGCCACACGACCCTACACACTGGTGCTAACCCCTGCACCTACTCCTTGGATGTGCCTGGCCACTTCATACACTGTAGGTACTCAGAGAACTTGCACAGCATCATTTCATATGCGTGTGTATGTATATAAGCAAAACTATGTTTTTAAGTCATTTTAAACACAGATAATACGTTGCTTCCCTTTGTTCACAAAAAAAGATTAATGGAATTGCTAGTCTTTCTCCATTAATTGTGCTTTTGCCTCAAAACCATCGACCAGAT
>NW_010131841.1:12715-13115 GCF_000699245.1 Pterocles gutturalis | reverse complement strand
GGTGTGACGGTACTCCAGGTCAGCACGCTGCCTGAGGAAGCCTACCTGTAGGAAACAGTATAAAACATTACGGGAAAAAGACAATCATGAAAGATTCTTTACGCAAACTAGGTATTTTTACAGGAAAGACCAAAGCTGTCTTTCATTTTGTGCAAAACTGAAATTGCACCAGCTGAGCTAACATCGCTCCCCCCTGTACTTTGAGCAGAGCCTCGATACCATGGTGATGGGTTAATAAACACCCAGAAGCCTGATTAGATAAGGCCAAGCTTTGTTAACTTCCCCCTTCCCAGCAGGAGTCTTTCCTACATCTCTGGCTTCGGGCTAGCTGCCCAAGAAGCGGGCTGAGGGGCACAGCAATGCTGGTCCTTTGTGATTTCAGCTGAAGTACAAGTCAGAC
>NW_010131841.1:0-12693 GCF_000699245.1 Pterocles gutturalis | reverse complement strand
CCCTTTTTTAAAACTAATATGGGTATTTAACCGCTTCCGTTTTGTGCTCGGGCTCCACCAGACCTCGGTGCTGGGAAAGCAGGCCTGCAACAGAGCTCCCATTGTTTCTGATCTCTTGGGGAAATGTCACCTCTCGAGGCTGGCCTGAGCAGTGAGGAGGCATTAATAGCTGAAATACTTCATCTCCTGTTCCTCTGACATGAGACTGGGAAGAAATGACTTCTTAAATGATGGTTTCAAACCTGCTTTCACCATCACGAGAGCGCTCCAAAATGCAGCACGTGTGCAAAAATAAAGCACGGTGCTACAAACATGTCAAAAAGACATCACCAGTTCTACTGCAAGTAAAAAGAGATTGCTAAAGAGCAATACTCTCCAATTCAGACAGCTTGATTTTTGTTTTGCCTTCGTGTTTCATACTTGTGGGTTTCAACTGTGTGGCAGCACATGCAGAAGCTGTTCATAGACTTCCAAGAGTATCTCTGAATTCATGTCACAGACCTCTTGGCAACTCAATGCTACCTCTTTTTTCCATCTTTTTAAACATCTTATTTTTATTCAGGAATGACTGCTCTGTCAGATAGAGGGGTCTTCCTCCCTCCATACCCAACATCACAGCCTTAAAAAGCAAATCTTTCACACTAAGTATCATCACCACAGCACAGTTCTTTAAATATTCAACTTACATGGTTTCCCTCTTAGACAAGTATGCAATGTTGCCCTTGCCACAAATGTGTCTTGTCGCAAGGAAAACAGATGACACACAGGTATGCTTCTGCAACCCCATTTATTTAAACACATGCTCACGAGGCTGGGCTGCTCTGAACACACCCGGGTACCAGGAGACTCCATCCTTGTTCAACAGCAAGTCCCTTTTTTTAAGCATTAACCTAAAATTTATTGAACTGCACCTCAGCACACTGCACTTCTATACTGTCTTTAGCTGACTGTGGGTTGTTTCTTGGTTTTGTTCTTTGTTTGTTGGGTTTTCGTTTTTTTTTTTCCCCTTTCAGGCTCTATATATTCTACAGAATTATCCATCTGTGGAACCAGCTTTGAATATCACCCAGGGGAGGCTTCGAGACTTTTTTTTTTTAAATACAGCATTTCTTCCCATTATTTTGATAGAAGGCCATAAAGACTAATTTCAGCTGATTTTCACTCTCCTTCGTCAGCAGATTATGAAAAAATGAAATGAACACCTGCATTCTGCAGAAGTGTTTAAGAAGCTACCAGTATTTCCTTTATTAGTGGTAACAACGCATTATTGTAAGTAAGGAAGCTAACAGGTCACAGCCTTTTCTTTGGTGTTTATCAGTTACTTCAGAAGGCACTCAAAAGGAATTAAATACAAGAATTGTACCACTGCACATATGCCAAGACTGTTCGGTTATGCATTGCTTTATCAGCTCTCATCCAGACAGAACAATTGCAGGCAGAAGTTCTCAGAACTATAAAGTACTAAACTGGTTTTATAATAAAAACCTAAGAACACATCTTCCTTTAAAAAAGGAAAAACAAGAAGAAACACACACCTCAAACGTCTGTCAATAAAATGGCCACGGTTTTACCTTTCCCCACCCAATGCCACATTCCAACACATCACCAAAAAAGTCAAGCCCCCAAACACAAAATAACAGGTTTAAAAAATACATAGTAGAATCAAACAGTACACAAATTGCAAAGCTTCAATTACTTTCTTTTTAAATCTTATAATAACCTCAAATTTTAAGTAGTGAATTACTAACTTTCTCTTCTGAGGTCAGACAAAAATAAGTCCTAAGGCAGCTTATTTGCCATATTTAGGAGAGTCCAACCGGAGCAATGACAAACATCTGGCTATGATTCTTTCTGGAATTTTGACTATTTCTTCCCAGCCAGGGAAGAAAAACACTGAGCTGACTAACACAGCATCTCGATTCCTTCAGCACGGTGCTTAATAGGATTCAGAAGCAGACTGTCCTCCCACTTCCCACATATTTAAGCTGTTAATACTTTTACAGCACAGAGAGAAAAAAGCCTTTATGAAAGGGCAGATCGCACCAGAGCCTGGCTCTGTTGGAGAGCCGGCACCAGGCTACCTCGTCCTGCCGGTGGAGCTGCAGTGCCAAAACGTTGGCTCTGGGTTTGCCATGGCCCGCAGTAACGACCGCCTCTCTGAAAAATCAGTTTTTCAGTGCCCACGTTTTTAACAGACACACATTTCCTACTTAGAACTGCTCAATAACAGCATTTTAAGCTGCATCATTTCTGTTTCAGCCTGAACAAAGTTTTTAGGGGTACCAATGCTACCGCAAGAAGTTATTGATCAGTTATTTTTCAGCGTGCATGAGCTGCACTCTCTCCAAACCATGGGAAGTCACAAGGCACACACAACCTGCCAGACTGCTTCCTCCGCCACCCCAAAAACCTCCCATGGTCCCAGCCAGCTCCTGATTTCAGGGCCCCCAACTGCAGCAAGTCACGGCCATGTGCTCTGACGGCTGGTCAGAAACAACAGGCATCTGAAAAGCTGTAGTTGTCATGACACCTCTTCAATTCCAGATGCCTGCAAACTGCACAGAAACCAGAGTAACTCAACACAGCTATTCTATTCTATCCTAAACATGCAGATGGAAAGTCATTTTGCAGGTTTAATAATGCAATCTGAAATTTTAAATAAACAAATGAAGAGCCATAGGTGGCCAGCAAAGACATTATCACTGTTGGACAGAGTAATCATCAAGTAGCTGTTTTCAACTTAGCATAGAACAAACCACTTACATTCCACAGTAATGTAACTGTAAGTGCCACATCCAAAATAAGCACGAGCAGTGAGAGGACGATACCTAATAAGAAAATACAGAGGGGAAAAACTGTAACCTTATTCGCCTAGCCTTTTCTCATGAATAGCAGCGGAGTGGTGCGCTTCCCTCCCCGGCAGTCCACGGGTGGCAGGAGGACAGAGGCGCATCGCACAGCACCGCAAGTATGCGGAACATGCTCCATCTTTCATGTACTTGGTAATGAGAAAAGATAAACCATCTTTAAGAAACTTGAGTCATGCACAACGAAACAACAGGCCTGGCAGAAATACAGAAAACAGGAAAAATCCCAACAAAACGAAAAAGCATTTTCCTAAGTCCCAGCTTCATGCTCCGAGGCATGCGAACATTTGCGCTAGCCCGACCCTCAGAGAAAGCCTGAAACAACTAACTTCAGAGCACAGTGAGACTGCGGGACAGAACTGAAATCCCAGCACAAGTTAGATCTAAGGCAAATTCGAACCAACCTAAAGCTAACTCATACTATTAGCACATTTTATTGAGAAGCAAGTTATTTCATTATATTTAAAAAAGAAAGAACAGACTTGTGTGCTCAAAACAACCTGACAAAGAATAGCATGAAAGAAAAAAATTCTACTTTAAGTTTTCCATTGAGTAGAGCAGGCAGGCAGGCCCACCCAGTTTTGCTGAGCGCTAAGAACTGTGCTCCGACTTTATCATGGCTATTGCAGTTCTACAAAACTCATTCTCTACTAGGTGAAAATGGAGACAAATTCAACTATAATATAACGCCTAAGTATTTCTCATTCCCAAATTTTACTTTACATTCAAGCAGAAGGAGAAGAGGAAGTACATGGAACTGAAGAGGTGCCAAGCTCTCCCCAAGCAGAGTTCGGTAAACTTGAAGCGGAATAATCTAAGCTTTTTCAGAGGCACTTCCTCATAGCACAGAGCATAATTTACATAAGAAAGCAAGCACGCATATTTCCTACATCAGGAACAACATATAGACCAAATATTAAACGTCCCATTATGGCAGCAACGCCATCAAATGTCTTATAAGAGAAAACTGTGTCAGGGAGACAGACCTCACAGTCTGCTTGTCTGCAGACCCCCAGAAAAGGTATCGTGTCAGAGAACACTGCTGGAAGATCCAGCAAGGCTGACCCCTTTCTTGTTGACTAAACCTGCTACTTCACTTACCAGAATTGTAAGACAGCACCTCTCAACACCCTTCAGGACCACTCTTCCTACAACTACGCCATGCTTGAAGACCCCTCGCTTCCTCTAACCCAGGCGTGTGCGTCTTCGGCAGCCCGTACGTCTGTCACCATGACACACTCCACTTCCAGGTCCACCACAGATCAACACAAAAGCTTTCAGCAAGTACAAATCACAACTTCCTACACTCTAATTCCCTATAGCCCAAGTTGTCCTTTGTTGCAGCACATTTTATTGTCTTCCATAACCAGCACCAGACAAGTGTAATTTCACCAAGTGGTCACTTTAGCAAATTAAACCCAGCCCAGGCTTTTCTGCTTAAAGAGTCTGCCATATTTTTATGCTGATCAAAGGCCTCCAAGTTTAATCTCTTAAGAAAACCCGGAAAGCTGGCAGAACTTCTATTGTAAAACTCTGAGCACTTTGAAGTGTGCCCACGAAGTGAATTAAATTGAATCTTCCAATCATTCGTCTAGTCGTCCACAAAACCACCCATTTGGACAGACTCAGCTTGAAGGGAAGAGGACAGGTACTCTGTGATATGGCACATGCCAGACTTGAACTGACTAACCAAACTGGCTGTAAAAAGGGGGGGAGGGGGGGGAAATCATCACAACTCGTGAAAGTAATGAATACTCCAGCCTAGCTTTGGATGGTTATATTTCATTCCCTTTTCTGGTTTGGGAGGGAAGTAAGAAACCATAAATACACAATTTTCATGTTTTTAAACTCCAGAAAAGATCTGAGCATTTCTCCATCCCCTAACATTCAAAACAGATTCCCTGGAGAGGACCTCTGTCCCAGCCTACTTTAAATTAACAGCTCCCTCTTACTGATTAACAAAATCCATAGTTAGAAAGAAAACCTTACAGTACAGACAGTCAGAGCAGACAGAGACAGTGGATTTTAGACAACAGGCAGCTGACTGTAGCTGTACTGAACTTTTAAGACACCACTCTAGACAGAACAATAACACAAAGGAAAGACTAGTTTCTTTTCCTGTTCTTGTCCCATCCCTTATGCCACTTTCTCAGTCTCTTTCTTGCTCTTTGGCAAGTTAAAAAAAACCCCAAGCGATGGGGAAGAGCTACCAAACAAGAGTATCCACCACCACCTGCCAGGAGATAAGCAAATGTCCCAAATGCGTCTTGGAGAAAGGAGGGGATAACAAGGAAAACCCACATGGATTAAATCGTTACTGCGGCTACTCTGTTTATCCCAGATGGTTAAATTGCTGATGCGGCTCATTTTAGGCAGCACACAGGGCTCCTGTGTTCACTCCCCTACTTTGCTGCAACCAGGAACTGACCTCCGTGGCTAGTCAGTCTCTTCCACCAACACAACACTCTTCTCCGTAAAAAATTATTTGCCATAGTTCTTAAAGACAGAAGGGAAAATGATCTGAAGGGGGGAAAACCCCACCTTTTGCCATAAGCTACACCTCCATTAGAAGGTAGTGCCAACACCTATGAGAAAGGCCTCAGTGTCCCACCACACTGAAAAATTATTACTGGACTGAATCAATAAACACAAAACCCAGGAAGCAGGTAATGAACACAACACCCCCTCTTTGTTTACACACCCGGTGAAAAAAAACTGCAAAAGCAAAGAGGAGTGGGCAAGCGGCACTGCAATCAGAGCCTCAATCTCTCCAGTACAGCCGCTTCATCATGAATTTCTCTTGTTGCTTTAAAAAAAAAAATAAAAAAATCTCTATGAGCCCACACCACCTATTCAGCAAACACGGCTGACTTCCTAATTCTTGCCCTCAACCCCCAAGTGAAAAATTTCAGTTTTCCATCATGAACAACAGTGGGCAATTACTGCTATCCCACCAGTCCATGCAACGGATTAGGAGGCAGAGTTACAATTTAATACCTCATCCCTGCTTGCTATCATTTGCTACCTCATTTAGAGAAAAATGAAAAGGAATGTAGGCAGGGCTCTAACGCTACCGTTGCTGACTACGGATCTTTTTGTACTCAATGCTGCACAGATGAACAAAAGACGACCCTTCTCCTTAATGCTTACATCAAGCAAAAGTTTCTAAACTGTTCAGTTCCAGCTGGCCTCATAAAGTAGAATATAGTATGATATTAGCTATGGCCTCAGCATGCTAATTGCCCAAATTCAGGTGTTTATGTGGATGTCGTAACCAGACAGAGTAAAAAGAGAAAACTAAGATAGTTCCTAATAATGGGACACCTCTCGTCATGCTGGGAAAAAACAAAAAGCACAACAAAGGTACTGCATTGTGGCCCAGCTACAGGACGGAGCCAAGTACCTTCTTGCAGGAGACTACAGGCAGGGCCCTGACGGACCTTGAAACCAGAGATAAGAAACCAACATTTGAAGTTACAAAGAGAGAGAGCCAGCGGAGTGATGCAAAAAATGGTCAGGCAGTAGCAGCTGCTAGGAACAGCTACTGAGGAGGCTGACTCTTAGGGCGACAAGCGAAACGGGTACATATGCAGCAAGGCTGGGGAGGCTAAAGACAGCAAGAAGGTGAAGTGGTCCTGGATGGGATGAGTTTTAGCTGTTTAGTTAAACAGTACCATCCTAGAGACTGCACAGCACGCCTGCAGGAGATGGCCCAATAAAGGAATTGAAGGAACCAGAGGTGAACACAAACGACACCATTGGTCAGACAGGTAAGACTGAAGTACGACTTGCAGCGGCCAAAAAAACAGTGAGTGAGGAATTTGGTTTTTATACGTGAAGCTTGATGTTGACATATAAAAACTAAGTTTCATCAGACAAAGGCTAATTTTACTTAGAGCTGAGACACCTCAAAGAACTGAGCCACAGCTGAAATTGTGCTCAGTGGAAAGACTAACAAGAAAGTGCTGTAGGGTAAGACAACAGGTCAAGGATGAAGCTCAACTGGACCTGCAATGGAAGCCAGAGATAAATGAAGATAACTGGAAGGATATACAGCCAACACTGTTTCCAGCAGGAGACCCAGATCAAGACAGTCTCAAAAAACAAAGTATTGTGAAAGTGGTGAACCATACCAGGAGCAGACGAGAACCAAAAGGAACCAAGGGAGGGTGCTCAGAGGTTAGAGAACAGCAGAGAAGCTAGCACAGAGCTCCAGGACGGGACCGCAGGGCCACCGAGCATCAGCCAGTCTGAAGGTGAAAAAGGATTCTGAGGTTGTCCAAGAGGTGAGCGTAGTCAAAGGATTTCCCTTCAGTGGTAGATCAAATAATAAAGCAGGCTTTGAGTGTGTCAAAGAGCTATAAAATGAGATTAAGAGGGAAAGGTTACTAAGGAAAGTGCATGATTTGTTTGAGAAGAGCAGAGTTGGTACAAACACGTTGAGGAAGAGAAGGAGAGCATCTGTGCTAATATACAGGAGATTTCCAATCATTGGCTTCAACTAATAAAGCAGGAGCTAGGAATAATGAATTCTTTCTTGATTTTAACAGCTTATGGTAGACTTGCACTGATTTTCAAAATTACAGGGTTGGGTGGGTTGCTTGTTTCTCTTTTTTTTTTTAGATTCAAAACACAAAAGCACCAACATCTACACTAACTTGAAGAAAAAAAAAATAAATCACACTTCAAAAGAACCAAAGTCAGCAGATGATTTTGAAAAAAATATTCCAACGTAATTTATTAAAAAAAAAAAAAAAAAAGCAGCTTTTGTGTTCAGCGCAGTAAATGAGGGATGGATGTTTGCTGCGTCCTCAGCCTCAAACTTAAAAAACAAAACAAAACAGATTTCATGTTTGAGAATTGAATAGTTGGACAGCAACCTGTAGAAGACATCCCCAAAAGCCACTACTTCTTTAGATGTCCACAGACATTTTTTTAATTCTATTTGGAAAAACCTGTTTAAGTCTAGGCAACAAACTAAGGCTACAAGTGCTAATTATAAAGTCAATTTGATACTAATGCAGAATGTCCGATAGCTGAGTATCTTCACTAGAACAGAGCTGGTTTCTAACAACAGATCTTTAGGCAAGCTAAAATTAAAGTCTGAGGTTAATGCTGAGAATGAAAGAAGAATTTGAAGTACAAAAATTTTGGAGTGTGTAAAAATAGAACCACTTCAATTTGAGCACAGTTTGTATAAGGCAGATTTCCCCAACTGCTAAGCACGTATACTCTTAAATACAAATTTTCAGAAACATTGCAACCCTCCCTTCCCAAAGTGTGGCAACAAGCAAAACCTTTCAAATAGGAGCAAGTTTACTTGAAGAGGATACAAACCATTAAAATAATTAATAAAAAGCAGTAACTAACAAAAAGCAGTAACTAAAAAAAAGCCCTTCTGCCCTCCCAACTGCCAAATCAACAAAGCTGCGTGTTGCTCAAGAAGCATGCAGAGTTTGGCAGAAGATAGGTGGTGTTCCCCCAAAGCAAATAACAGTTAAAGCTTCTTGTTACAGTATGTGCTTGTATTTAAAGTCCATTAAAAACACAAAACAACCGTTATACTTAAAAGATCCTAAAAAACACAGATATGCTACTCCTTTAACTACTTTTAAGTAGGTAAAATCCCTACAGGAGTCTTTATTCAGATACTGTCTCAAAAGGTCCCAGCTCTGTGCAGCAGCACATCCTGTGAGCTTTGCATTATCGGAGTCAAGTGTACTTGAAATCAGGTTTAAATCTCTCTTACCTCAATGTCAACTACTTCCACCGTGTTGTCCAACATCTTTATTTTGATGGGTAGGTCCCGCTCATGCGTTTTGGCAGGCGATGATGCCATTGCAGTAGAAAGGTTCTGTCCTGGCTCCAATGTACTCACTCCCGTAGTCTTCTGGACACCCAAACGAGAGCCAGGAGTCTGCAGGACTCTGTATGTTCCTTCTATCTCTCCCATCTTTCACAAGTGAGGAGAGAATAAAGAAACCTGGAAGAGAGGATTACAGTCTGAAAGATAGTTTTCCACAGAAATCCTGTACAAAAATTCTATGGAAGCACAATCATAAAGTCCTTATTTAAAGCTCTTCATCCCGCTATCAATAATAAAGTTGATGAAACTCTGGTCAAAAATACAGCTGCTGGGAAGAAAAATGTCAACTTAAAAAAACCCTATTCCAAACCACAGCTAGGAAATAGGATACTCAAATCTGTGCCTTCCTCCCTCCTTAGACACTGCCATTGTAACTTCTGGTGAATTTTTCTGCCAATTTAGCTCCCTAAATCAGGTCACCACAAAGCAGCACGAGCATTGCCGACAGCACAAGAAAAACCACCCAGAGCAGGCAGCAGAGGGCAAAGCAAGACTCTGCCTTTCACTGGTACCTGGCTGTCCCATCGACTTTGATACACCATTGGACCACACCCCGAGATAACAGAACTATTAACTTTCTTCATCCCTCAAAATGATGACTCATGCAAACCCATAACTATTCCATCCAACACTGTCAGCTCAGAGCCTTCGTAACACAGATTTCTGCCGCAGATAGCAGTTCTTCACCCTATTAGCAAACCTGCGCCGTACCCAGATTAAGTCAGTGGGTAAAAATGTCAATACAAAAATCTTCAAGTAGGCTGTCTCCTGCATCATGATCCTTACTTTCACGGTTTGCTGACAGTTGTTGCAGAGCAAATGTTGAATTCGACATGGGGGGAAAAAAATAAACCCACTTGCCTCTCCCCGGCTCTCCTGCACCATGGGAGCAGTGACAATATCTGCAGGGGACTGCAGCGGGGTCTACATGGACACAAGGCACGTGCTCGGGATGCAACGCACCCAACAAAGCCACTGACCCATGCTCACCGCTGGCATGAAGTACTTGGCAACAATGTGCAAGGCGCTCAGCAGAAAGGCAGATGGAAACCAACAGGCTCTTCGGTGCTTTTGGTTGCATTTCCCGAATACCACCCTGCATCTGAACAATCACAAATATGTGGATACTGACGCTGGGACAGCCTTCGCATGGTCACCACACTACAAAAAAATTCCATGAAGTGTTAGGTTATTGTTTTGTAATAAACATGTTTTGTTCAAAAAGGAGAGAGGCAGACCATGAAAACACTCCTTTGTCCCTCTACACTTTGAGTAGGTAGGCAGCCCGCTCTGTGGGGTTAAATGAAGCCAGCTTTACGTGTTGTTAAAAATTAGTGGGAGGTTTTAGGTTTTAATCCTTGCACGCATAGAGATTGGTCAAACACCTTCCAGGCTTGCAGACTGTGGGTTTCAACATTTGGAGTTTGGGTTTTTTTTATACTTGCAGACCCCTGTACAGATGAACTTATCACAGGAGAGGAGACAGTTGCCTCCTACCCAACGACGCCTCCCACGAGGCTTGTTTGGCTGAGCAGTCTCTCAGAGCCTGTGCGAGTGCTGCAGAGCCCTGCCCAAGCAGCACAACTCAAGACCACTGCAGAGATGCCTCCAGACACCCAGCTGATGACACGCGACAAGAAAGCAGGAGCAGGATGATCTCAACCTTAAAAAAGCATGCGCACACTGCACAGTGCCTGACATATCACGTTTAGGTGAGAGATTAGCAGAAAGTTTCTTTCTCAGAATGTTTTGTGCATGTCCTTTCACCAAACTTCCCAGTTTTTATGGCTACACAGCAGAAGGGCACGCAGGGACAGAACGAGGGGTAACGGGTTTAAGCGGAAAGAGGGCAGGTTTAGATGAGATATTAGGAAGAAATGTTTTCCTGTGTGGGTGGTGAGGCAGTGGCCCAGGGTGCCCAGAGAAGCTGTGGATGCCCCATCCCTGGAGGGGTTCAAGGCCAGGCTGGATGAGGCTTTGAGCAACCTGGGCTAGTGGGAGGTGTCCCTGCCCATGGCAGGGGGGTTGGAACTGGATGAGCTTTAAGGTCCCTTCCAAGCCAAACCACTCCACAATTCTATAACTGAAGCTGCCCAGAATCAGTTATACCCTTTACAAGGCTATTTATTAGACAATCACTCTTAAAGTTAGCACTCCATGAAAACAGTCACCCTGTTCTGAATAAGCAGCTATGGGCAGGGACAGGCACTGCAGCTACTCAAAAGGAAAAAGACACGAGCAGTGGCAGCTGAGGCAGCGCACGGAGAAGCCCCATGGCAGAGAGTCCACAGCAGTCTCCCCTCCAGCTGAAGCCAGACGGTTCCTGAAGGCAAGGCAGGCCACCCAACCCTGGACTAAACGAGGAGCTCCTGGGTACTCCCACTAGGTTGGTTACCAGCCAGGAGAGACCAAAGTCACGTCAAACAGAAAATGGAGATATCAAAGTCCTTCCTCACAGGTGTTAGCAGGAAAAGTGAACTCAATGGGGCTTGGCCTTAGGTCTTACTGACGACACATTCCTAAAAATATTCACCACTAGACTAGTCCCCAGCCAGCATACATTCAGATTTTTAGGGTCTAACAAGCACCTAGACAGAAAACACAATGCGTAGAAGAAAGACAGGTTTCCCTAGAAAAACAGTGCCCTGCCCACTGTATGGCATCGTGAGCATCTCCCTACGCCACATCCAGTGCCCTCCTGGCACACACTACTAATGCTGTTAAAAATTAATAAAAATCCCCAAATAACCTCATCTGCTCCAACTGCCTCAAGAACCGAAAGTGTGAGGAGTACTAATGAAGCCAAGCTGTATTTCCAGTTTCACCATATGACATTTCTTAAGAAAAAACTTGTACGATGATTTAGGAAGCATTTCAGCTAAAGGGGCTGTTTGAAAGGCAGAGGAGAACAAAACAATGAAGCCTGAGACAAACAGCAAGCACTGGGAAGAAAGAGAGGTCCAACAGCACTGAGAGCCTCCCAGCCCAGGCGAGCCAGAACAAGGTCTCATCTACCTCCTCATTAATGCAAAACTAAAATGCACTGTTACCACAATATTAGCAGTTCTAATAAAAAAAATAAATCTCCCCTGCGTTCACCCACTCTGAGCTTCTTTGCATTGAGTGCTTTTCCCAATAATTTCCTGTAAACAGGGACCAGGCATCAAAGCTAAATCGGCTCCTGAAGCACAGTGACAGAATAACTGTTGCTCTCAGCCCCAAATGAGTCTGAAGGAGCAGCTGGGAACAAAGCTTACAAAATATAGTAGCTATGTACTTCTTGTTGCCTTTTTGAAACAGCTTCAAAGTCACTATGAATTTTATCTTCTACTTGGATGGAATAAACTTATTTTACAGAAGCAAGATAGCATTTTTCAGCTAGCAGCAAATCTGTAAAGGCAGCTTACACTGGAGGATATGCCCACACAAGACACTTTCAAAGGAATTCCTCTGAGTACGGTGTCTTTTGGGCAGTGACAGAGTCACTACGATGCTCCATCCCTCACCTATGCAGAAGGCTGAAGTAAAACCCATTTCCCCACTCCCTGGTGTGAGCAGGGTGCTTCCTGCCTCCCGCAGGAAGGGATCCCCACCAAGAGAAAAGCAGCGCTCTCAAATCCAGTCCCTTCAGTCCACCAGAAGCAAACTTTCCTCTTTTACCTTTTCCACTAGGCAACAGCAACCCGTTAACATCACTACACCGACTCTGGCACTGCCTGCTCCACCAGGGATCCAACTGCAACGAGGAGGGGTGAAGACTATGACTGCCCCAAGCTGCAGCAGCACAGACACCTCGCCCTGAACCGCAGGCCCCTCACCCCTGCTGCGAACCCTGTCCCTTGTCACGACCACGCCACGAGAAGAGGCTCTGCCGGCTCTCTCCTGCACTGGCACCCTGAAGACCGCACACCGGCCTGGAAGGAGACAGAGGGGCCGGGAGGGTGGGGAAGGACCGCAGCC
>NW_010131840.1:0-15449 GCF_000699245.1 Pterocles gutturalis | reverse complement strand
TATTCGTGCTGTTTCTGGCTGTTTGAATCTGGGCAGGGCCACATTGTGCCATGCAGATGTGCACTCAAGCACTCTCAAGTTCTGCCCCTAGAAGATGCATTTTGGCCACAGCTCAGACTTATGTGCCTAACTGCTCGCTGTAATGACCTAAGTTGGTTTTGAAAATCCAGGTTCTGGTTTTGGTGGTGGAAGTGTCTTGGGTAAACTGACAGTGTCTGAGATGTTGAACTGAATAAACCAGAATTTACCACTTGTGGTGATCAGAAATATACTAATTCTTTCTGGAAGTACAGCATTCATTACTGAATTTAGTGAAACAAGTATTCCATGGGCAGCTGGTAGTTAACACCCTCGCAGAAATCAGGACTGATACGTGGGTTGAAGACAGGGCTAGCTTCTAGATACATACTCCTTTGAGGGGAAGTGGCATAAACAGATATGCAGGTGGCAGCCTAGTGATGACTATGAGAAAGGCTAACAGAAAGTATCATGAGACTTTCTCTTTGAAAGCTTCTTTTTTTCAGAAGTCTTCTAGCATGTTGAAAGGATCAGAGATGGTGCTTAGATTATAGTTACGTTGTGACTTTTTAATAAGATGAAATTATTATTTTTATCTGTATTTACTTGTGCACTCCCCCCACACACACCCGTGCCACATGAAACATACTCACTGAATAACTCCTTATCAACTTCGGTCTAAATAAATCTTTCTTCTTCTCTTGTAAACAAGGAGGCTCTGAAGTGAGTGTGTATGAAATGAATTAGGCTGAGATACCTTAACTGTTCACCTGGGCAAGTAGTCTCTTATGAACATATACCCAGGATAAAATGGCTTAGGACAGCTCAAGCAATGATCATTTGTGCTTGAATGTTTGCCTGTATTGTTAGGGTATGACTTGAAAGATAGTAGTAGGATGCCCTGCTTTGCAGCAGAACCCCTGGGTTATTTTAGGCAAAGATTTTTTTCTCAGTAGCTCAGTTCCATCTCTGTAAAACAAGGATAGAAGTATCAATCTGGCCCACCCAGGGCTGCACAAAGTCTGAGAGATGCTTCGGTCCTAGGATAACAGGAGAGAAAACATGAGTAGTCTTGGAAATGCCCATAAAAGAGAGAATGGTTATAGTTTCTATGTGAAAGTTCCACACTACCTAACTTCAGCAACCTTATTTAGATACCCAAGTTAGATGCTGGAGCCCCTACATGCTCTAGCTAGCCAAAGGAGAAGATGGTTGCTTCAAAAGGCCAGTTCAGAACATAACATGAGTGAAGTTCACACCCTGAATTACCAGCAGAAATTGTTAATTATATATAAACACTATTAAAATAACCTACTCAGTGTGGACACTCAATCTGCAACAAGTTAACATCTACCCCAGGGTTCTCCTACAATGTGGCTACTACACTAGTCTTCCCTCTTCCCCAAAGACTGCCTTATATTTGACACTAATAAGAGATTTGTGAGGCTGTGCAAAAAACAGGCACACATTTAACTACAAAGTTTTCGCCAGGTATTTGGATTGCTCATGAAATTTTACATTGCTTCAGTTGATAACCTGAAAAATATTTAAACTAACCTGAACAAGATAAATATGAGGAAAACACAAGGAACCAGATAAAATGTTAACTGGTAGTGGGTGAGAAGGTTGGAACAAGAGTTAATGCCAGCTAACAAGGTATCAGCAAGGAGGCTTAGCAATGATGTCTGGAGTTATGACTGGGTTGAGCTTTGCACTTTTGGAAGGCATTCAACCTCCTTCTGAATTAAAAATCTAGTAAAAAGGAGACGGAGGATAGACAAGGAGCTGGGTAAGAGATGAAGCTGATGAAATAAAGATCAGACCTTATTTATGTTGTGTCTAGAACTGAGTTCTCAGTTCAGTGTTTTCTTATTTTCTTGCCTACTTTGGTATGTAATAAAACCCACGTCTTTTCAGAATGTTGCTAAAAGCATCCTGGCATGGCTTCCTGGTAGATGTTTTTTCAGGGCTCTGCAAACCTTCAGTTTGTATACAAACTCAGAAGGCCTGTCAAGCGCTAGGATCTAAGGTAGAACCAAGCATCCCTATTCAATCGAAAAACTTATTGACCAGAAAATTATTTCAGGCTGACCAAAAATATTTATGCATTCTGGTGGATTTGCCAAACTGTTTTGGATAAATAAAAAAACAAACAACAAAAAAGGAATATTTCTCTTCAGAAAAATCTGCTTCATTTCAGTCTCTTCAAAAGAAAACATCTTAGTATTGCCAAATGACAGATTTGAAAATTGTCCTTTGAGAGAGATTTTTAGAAATGGTTTTGTAAAACCTCACAAAATGTTTCGGCTGACCCACAGTGATTCTTTCACCTTCTCCCCTTTGGTCTCTTGAGCAAATTGACAATGTTTATTTCAAGCAGACCTGATTTTTTTAATATTTTTTTTAATTTATTTTTTTCAGCTTTTCAGTTTTAAGTAGTGTTAGATCAACTTAGATATATGTAGCTCTGCACTGAGATACCTCATAAACACTTCTTGCTCTCAGTGTTTTATAATGGCTTTCCTGGTTTAGTGCTGGCACTCCTGACCCCTTGCAACTTGCAGTAACAGGGTTAATTTTTTAGTTCAGGGCAGTAGGGAATTGTGTGACATGGCTCAAGCTGTAATCAAACCTACTGATGAGGCTTCCAGGTCCGCAGTATCACATTTGTCTAGGGCTGACTGGATGTAAGCTATAAATCTAGACCACGAATATACTGTTACTGTTAGGACCCTAACCCAAATCCCAAAGCACTGCACTTTTCTCTGCTAACACACCACTTTCTGCTATTTAACTGCAATATTCTCTAGGTGCTTATCTCCTGTTTTCAACTACTATATCTAGTCACCTCAAGTGGCTGCAGAGATTCATTTTTCCATTTCAGACGAAGGCCTGGTCTTGTCAACAAATTTTGTACGTGCTTTTAGGGTTAATGAAGTGTAGCAAGCACTGTTGGCTTTGCTTGCTGAGCATGTGGATGTCGGGACTGTGGAAACAGGCTGGCTAGCAGGCGCGTTGGGACTGGGAGTGACAGGGATGCTGGTGAAGTATTCATGCTTGGGGCTGCTGTCAAGAACCAGTCAGAGCTGCCCAGAGACTGGAAGAGCAAAAATGGGATCAAAGTAATGAACCAGAATAGCAGTGATATAAATCACTCCAGAAACTGACAGCCTAGCCCACCTGAGCTACCTTGTGTTTATCTCTTTATTAGGTTAGGAGGTGTTTGGACTTCTTGGTGACCTTTACATGAGGTCTCCCTTATAAATTATTAGACTAGATGTCAAATGGTTGCAGGGAAACTGAGGCATAATAACTGCACCATTGTGTCCTGCTAATAGATTTTACCCTGCAGGTAGCAAAATGTTGTACTTTTAAATGGTTGAGCTGGTGTAGATCATGGATTGCTTTTGGCTAGAGGCTTCCAAAAATGCAACAAATATGTTTAATCCAGTATACACACTATACATTCATTTGGTGGGGACAAAACTGTCTGTCCATATCTCTCTCAAACCATGGTGATCTAAACATAATCAATGTTAAACACCTGTCTTCCTTATGTAAGATGCATGTTTCAAAACACCACTATCTGTAGTGGTGGGACAGGACATAAAGAGGTTTATGGGGTCACAGGGCTGAATTTCTGAATTGTGTCACTGGGGGCTGTGTGCCGACATCATTAGGAATTTGTTCCCTCACACCATGAATATGTGTAGAGACAGAGCTGAAGCACAAAGTTGCCATGCTTTGTGGTAAATTTACGTGTGGTTAGCATGCCAACCAATAAGAATGCTATTAACTTTATTTAAGTGCATTCAAGAAAGGATAGGGATGCTAAATTCTGTGGTTATATTCCAGATGTCACTTGATCCATCCAACTCAGCTTCTTCTCTGCAAGACTTTTCCCTGCATTCATGGGATTCAGCCTTTTCTGACGCCTTCCTCTGCTCATCCTGCATTTCATGGAGGTAATACTTACAGCAAACTCTGCTGCAGTGTAGGGATGTTGAGAGAGCCTCCTGGCCTGGCAATATTGTTGAGAGGAAGCTCTGTGCTGCCATCAATAGATTTCTGTATATGAGAAGTCTTCTGATACGGAGCTAGCTTAGGTGTCCTTGCACTGTGTTGACCATTGCTAGGCACAGCTGTGAAGTAGGAATCAAGGTTTAGCACTCCTACCACATTGCTTGCCAGGACTGAATTTGAGTGCCTGAAGACCACGTGTCTTTTGCTATGGTCACAAATGCAAGCAGGATGTTCACTAAGAATGTGAAATACATAGTGATATCAACCCAAAGGAGATGGCTTGTGCAATAACCCTCCCCCCTATTAATGTTGCACATGTCATATAATGATTCTCCTCTTCTGCTTTTCTCTGCAGCTAAACTATGAATGTCTTGAATTTCTAGAAAAAAATCTCTGGTCAACCCTGCAGTGTCCTTTGTTTACTAAGAAAATCTGTCTTTATCCCTCAAGCTATGAAGTTCCAGCTGTTCCCAGAGTTCATTGTTGTGTCAGGAAGGAATTACTTTAACACCTCTATAAAGGAATATTTGCTCATACAATCTGTTTAGTTTTGACTGTTGTTCAAGGGACATTGTCTCTTTGCCACCACTTGGCAGTTTCTCTACCTCTTAAGCAGTCCACTTTGCTGCCCACCATGAACCACCCTCTCCCAGCCAACGTGATCGTGTGTGATTTTCACATTTTGTACCCGGCCTGCCAGAGTTAGATCATACCCTCATGACCCACATAAAATCTGTTATCAATTTTCTCTTGCTGTGAAATATAAATTATTAACAGACCTTACACCTCTGTTGCACTAACTATTTAAAGTCATGAATTTTTTTCTTTAAACAGTTGAAGCAAAGACATTACAGTGATTATTTTTATTCTGCAACATAAGTGGATTAGATTTATCACTGTTGGTTCAGGTCCCAAAGTAAAGTAGGTTTATTTATTGTTAGCTTGGGTTAACAAAGGGAAGGAAGTGTCCAAAATCCTCTCACATACATCTGTTAGATTTCAACACGGGAGCTCTGGTGCTTGCTTTTACTCATTTGCCTGCTTCATTGCTCTCAGCCTGGAGAGTCAGAGTAATGCTGGTGGCAGAGTACAACCACTCCTCACAGAGCGAATCATGTTGGGCAAGCACACAACCAAACATGCAGTTGTGTCTGAACATAAAAATAAATGTGGGTATACATACTACAGAGACATTTGCCAAAGCCTTTTTTACAGGAATGTGCAAATGTGTGTGTCCTGTTCCTCCTAAGAATTAACAAATGTGTTAGGCCCTTCAACAGTTTAACCCAAATGTATTTTTTCTACTTTTAGGATGTTGGGTTGGGCCTGGTTGTCTGCTGCCATGAGAAAAGGAGAGGTAGGGGGATGGGACTGAGCTGGGATGCTGGGGGAAGACACTGCGGAACCAGACACTGTCCCTGCTGCCGACAAAACGTTCAGGGTAATAATTGCTGTAGTTTCTGTTCCTTCTCCTCCTCCCTGTAGCAATAGCTTGTACCCCACCCCCTCCTCAGGAATATCAGTGCAATCTGTCTGGCTGCCCAGGGGTCTGACCCCAGAAGCAGAGGGAGGAGAGCCCCCGGCTTCTCTGCTGCCCCAGCAGCTCCCCATGCCTCCAGCTGCTGAGTGGTGAATTATTTGGCTACCTTCAGGGGCATCTGATGGATGCTCGTGGGTTCAGAAAGGCTGGGGAGATGGTGGCTGGAAGCACAGACATGCTGTTTCTACCTGTGCTACTGTATGCTCTCCTGATGGGGATCCCATAAAGTGATGCAGGTCTCAGAGACTCTTACCTGCGTGGATCCTGAAATTGCTGAATGGCTGAACCAAAATTGTGTGTCTGCATTTTAGTTTGTTCATCAAACACTTTTTCTTGGAAATGAAATGGTTTTCTTTGGAAGCCAGACCAAAGCCTGTTTGAGTAGTGCATTTATATTGTGTTTAACTAGTTAGCCTTAGCAGTCTCATAGGATGTATTTTTAATTTCCTGCCCAAAATGTGTGTGTGATGCTGTGGCATGTTTTTAAGCAGCAGATAAAAACGTTTTCACAGAAGGTTTCTACAATGGGCTTACATCTGATTTGCAAAGTACCTCGAGATCCTCCACGTCCCTCATGGGAAATATTGTCTCTGGCTCCTATTTCTCTAAGGTTGGTAGATTAATTAAAAACCCTGGGAAGTTCTACATAATGATTTTGTAGCAATGACTGCTGGTTTTCGTAACTTTTTAGTATGTCAGTTAATTCTTACCTCATGACAGGTCAGTTCTTTCATAACAAAGTTCTCCATCATTGGCTTGACAAGCAAGCATTGACAGTCTGCTATTTAAGAGCAAGCAGTGTCTAAGACACCATACATTATTATTTTCAAAGCCGTACAGTCATTTTTCTGCAATCAAGAGATCCTATGATTTTTACGCGTTATAGGCACAAGAAATAATGAACAGAACAAAATTTCTGAGTTTTTGTGTAATAATGTTGTGTTCTCCATTTTTTGTAACTGGAAGAAACCCACAGCTCTAGTTTTCAGGCCAACATCAGTTAACAAATAATCTACTTTCAACTATGAAGTATAATTCATAGATCAGCGGGAACATTACGTTATGAAGTATTGAAAAACATTGTACTATCCTCTGTCTGGATTTAACACTACAGCTAATTTTTAAAAAAAATTTGGGAGAAAAACTTAACGTTTACAACAAATTTCTATGGACAACTATTTGTCCTTTCTGTATGAAGCACTTTCATCTTAAGTGCAGCGAACCCTTCACAAACCAGCTAGGGTACACAGCAATTTTACTGAGTACATCTACTTGGAGATACTGAGGCACACCCAAACTGAAACCTGGACATGAAAGAGAGTCTCTGATGGAGCTCAGAACAGAGTCCCAGCTTCCTTTAGTATGCATTCCACATCCTCAGGATGGCTTGGCATCTCTGATGTGAGAGCTTAAATCTTTCAAGCAAATATTTATGTAAGAAACATTAGCAATTTAACTGTGATACTGAGAGGAATAGTAGTTTGGGTTTCTATTTCCTTAGAAAAAGACCAGGGACCAAACTGTTACCAGATTAAATAAAACCCCACTTTCTTCTTTGGATTTATGCTGTTGTCTGGGAAGAATTCATAGAAGGATTTGGCCTGTTTTCTGAATCATGAGCTTCTCTGAGGTTTACGCATTGCTCCTATTCCACCCTCCTCTCAGCTAAGTGGAAGCTTGATTTCCATGATGCCTTTCATCTTCCTGAACAAATAGTCTCTTCTGTTGTCCTCTGTAGTTTTCCCACCTGGTTTCTTTATGTCTTGAGCAGCTGAGAAAACTAGATATGCCACTTCTGATTCAGCAGGGGTCTCAGTTGTACTATGTTCACCCATTTCTCTCGGTTGTTTTGTAAACAAAAACTTCCTTTAGCCTGTCTTCATTTCTGGCTATCTGTACTAAAGACTTTAATTCTTCTTTCATTTACAATAGCACATGCTTGTTATCCTTCACAGGACAATATTGTCTCTTAATCTGAAAGAGCTCATACGGTCCATATCTGCAGTAATTTCAGAGTTTCTGCAATGCCTGGAGACTTCTTCAATGCAAACTTTGTAGCTGGCACATCCCTTTGCTGTGCAGCTCTGTAAGTTCCCGTTGTCTCCTGGGACACACAGAGGCTTCTTTCTGCTGTCGCCCCATTTTCACACCCTTCTTTCTGTGACTTTACAGCACTAATTCCCATTTATTCTGCTGGGACATCGGAGTCCTTACCACAACAGAGATTGTGGTAAGGATGCTCTTTCAGCCCCAAACTCACACACAGATCCATGAGAAAAATTATTTGGTTTATGTCTACACCAAACAAACTCTATGCCAAACAAATACCACGCTTGAAGATGCAGATAAAAAACTCTGGTGTCAAAGTGCATAAGGGCTTTCAGAGGTGGGTGTTCACTGGCGCTGGAGACTGGCCAGCCCAGGCTGCAGCCTTGCTGCCAGCAGTGCTTCGTTCTTTGTGCACTATTTGCCCTGCACTGAAGCCAAATGCCCTCACAGGGACAGCACTAGTGCCTGTGGGATTATCTGTCCTGCTTTGGGAAAACTGAGACTGTCCATTAGTTTAGCCTCTCTTAACTAAGCCTAACCTCCAAAATCCCGAACTAAATGTATCAGAAAACTAACAGAGTATTTGGTCCATTTGTGATACGCATTCTGCCCTCTCCCCCACCCGCTGCATAGTGCCAGGATTTAGAAAGTAAGCTCCCCAAGGAGAGCAGCCAGGTACCCAGAAGAGTGGCAAGAGGAGAGGACAAGCATCCTAATCGCACCTGTTCCTTTTACAACACCAAAGCAACCATCTAACAATAGTTTTTATGTCACTCCTTGGCTATGAAAGACTCCAAAGCTTTTCAAAATGAACATTACCCTGAGATGAAATGCAATAGTCTGCTGTTTTCTGGTTATAGATCTTACCATCATAAAAATTATTACAAAATCTGATTTCTCTGTTAGTTTCTTGGGGTTGTTAATAGAATAAAATCTTAACAATATAACTTCTTTCACCTTTTAGGGGTCTCCAATCCTCTACAAAAAAAACATACAGGAATTGCTTCGCTCTGTGCAGAGTTGCAGTCATCTCCAGACTGAAATACAGCAATGATTTAGCATTGCTATATAAATTTTTAGAGAGAACATTATGAGAAATGTCATTTGCAGTAGAACTGCAAGGAGGACTTCTGTCTGCAGGATGTAAATTTCTGGTTGGAGTCTGACGAAGATAGCTGAGCAAACAATCTCGTAAAGCAGCAATGTAGGATTGTCAGTGTTTCTGATTTCGTTGTGTCTTGTCCAGCAGTAATGTCCTCCAGCATCATGCTGCTGTGTCTGCCCTGCTCTGACTCAGGAAGGAGAATGTCACCTACTGAGTCACTGGTTTTCTCTGTCACCTTGGGTTTCACTGGAAATTTTTAATGCAGCAGAGAGACCAGAGTCAATCCCAATTGCTTTGCGAATGAGCCTAACGCAAGATTTACTAGGCAGAAGCAGGACTGATCGCGCCTGCAAGGCTCCCTTTCCAAAGCAGACCTCTGCAGCTTGAGCCAGCATCCTCTTGCCCTCCAGCTCCTCTTCAGGATCTGTTTTGTCTGACCTGAGCTACTCGCTTCAATTTAGGAAGTGGGGAACATGTCGCTGCTCAGCAACTTGCTGAAGGCTGTGATCTGCTGTCATTATTTCATTTCAGTGCCTCATCGGCTCCTGATGTGCTGGTTGATACATTAGTGATGTTTTTTGCATGCATTTATCACTCCCAGGTGTAATGTAAATATTATTGGGGACTACAGCTGGTTTGCAAACCAGGTAGCAGGGATGAGGCTAGACTTCTTAAGCAGAGACAACTGCAAAGCAAGATTTAATCTTAGCCACAGGCTGCAACCATGACTATTAGGTTAGATACCAAAAAGGTCAGTGCTTTTGAGATCAAGGCTGTGGCCAAATGGCAAGTCAGGTAAGATGTGCATTGGAGGATCCTGGGCAACTTAGGGACTTGCATACATTGGCTGCTTAAACCTGAGGCCACTATTGATTTTTAATGTAAATTCACTTCTATTACAGCTTTGCACAGGAAGTGTTATTTTTTTAAAACACTGAATTCTAGTCTTTTGGCCTAAAGTCTCTCTCACTGTCAATGAATGCTAGATTCAGTGGATAATTACACTAATTTATTTCCAATAAATTTCAAATTAAAATGATATACTGTGGAGAGACCTGATTGAAAATCGTGCTGTTCTGTTCCTCATTTGAAAACTTGTTTGCAATTAGTCAAGCTGTCAGATACCCAGGGAATGTGTTTATTTATTTATTTTTACTGAAGAGTCGGGGGGAGAAAAGCTATTTCTGTATTCATGTAGGAAAGCCTCTGGTAATCCCTTTTGTGCAGGAGAGATTTCAGAATACAGGGATCATAGTTCACCATGAGATAGTGCTTAATATTTTGCTTTAGTATGTTGCTTTCCAGTGGTAGTAGTGGCAATCACAGGCTACTTATTAGGTGCAAGTCCTAAAAAAAGAAAGTGCCTGAAATCAGACGTAGAGTGTAATCTCTAAATCCTTTCTCCCCTTCTCCCCTCCCCAGAGCCATGAGCATGGATTTCACTTTGCCTTCACCTTCTCAGGGCTCTCAGCTCCAGCTGACACAGAGCAGAGGCTTCGTGTTGTACCGCAGGCAGAGCGGCAGAGCCAGGAGCTGCACTGCATCCCTCGCCCGACAGCCTATTGCCAACAATACTTATCCAGAAAGGTAAAAACTGAGGTTCATGGTGGTTTTTTTTGTTTGTTTGTTTTTGTTTTTGGTTTTTTTTTTCCCCAGGAGAGCACTCCAGCTGCCTGGCAGGTGTTTCCTGAGGAAGGAAGGACTGTCCCCATCGTAAGAGTAGAGCGAGCCTTTGTCACCTGGTGGGCAAGAAAGTCACTCAGCAGGCAGAAGGGGTCATGCTGTATTTCATTGCCTGTTGATACATAGCTTCTAATGTAGTTTCTTCCATGCAAAAAAACAGAAACAGTTCTGGGAAGGGGGCAGCATTCCCTCCCCCCTACCAGTGACTTAACCACAGAGGTACTGAACAGTTCTTCTCTCCCCCCTCCCCTTCCTTGTTACTGAATTGTTTTTTCTCCCTTTTTTCCGCTGTTCCTTCTAATGTTGTATCTTTGCACCTGGCTTTGCTGAGGGATAACTTCATAGAAAAATTTAGTGTAGCAGGCTTGAGTAAAATTTAAGCTAGGAATTTTCAAAAGCACAAAAAGCAGAGGGATGTTTTAGGGCATGATCAAAGAAATACTGCCTGTGCTGGTTGAAATGTTATTGTCCTGAGCTATCTGCTACTGCCCCTAAAAGTCATAAAAGATAGGGTATAGTTTGAGGTGGTTCCAAATTCATTTGAAGCCAGCAGGGTTAACTCAGACCAGCAATTCAAACTGTTCTAGCATGTAGAAGCCTCACAGGGTCAGCGCTGCCTTCAGGAGCACCAATTCCTGTAGGAAGTCATGGAAAGGGATATAACTTAATACAAGAAGCTTCTGTTCTGGAAATGAGATGAAAATATGTAAATAAACCACATATAAGTGAAAAGAAGGGAGAGAGAAGACGGACTGACAAACTGCAGAATTCTTATTGTACAGCAATCTAGAAAGCAGCAGACAGCAGAAAAAGTCATGGACTTTCACTGTCCTGATAACATTACTGAGAAAATGCTGACACCAGTTGCAATGATTTAAAATTTGCAGCAATGCGGCCAAACGTTCTAATACCTAAGAAGTGGTCTATGTAAGCTTGCTTAGTTTTAGTACTAGAAATTATTTTTTCCTCTAGCATACCCACAGAAAAGGAGCTACAGATATATTCCCTGGCAAAATCATCCCTCTGAAGGCAAGATATCTTTCTGAATTGCAGAATGAGCTCCTTAAAGTAAATGGCCCATTAGTGATTGAATTCAATCACTCAGACAATAGCTCTAGCTGGCATCAGGGCCAAGTGCAGAATGACAGATTTTACTTGGCGTTGTGGGCAGTCATCAAGAGCTCTTCAGAGACAGAAGAAAAAGGAGGTACTTGCTGGGTCAACCTGAGAGATGGCTGCATCGTGCATAAGGTCTGTACTAGACAGCTTGGATGTTAACAGGTGTGATGCTGCAGCAAGCGTGCTGGCTTTCCAGCACACCGCAGCAGCCAGGTGGGACCTGCGTACTAACTGGCACTGGGGAGGAGAGGAAGAAGCAGTCTTCCGTATTACTGCAGTTTCGCTGTTATCTCAGCCCTCTTGAGGTCCGTCACCTCTATATGGGAAGTAACCGCACCACTGGTGCTGGGGTCAAGATGACCTGAGCTCTTCCTTCACATCCTTGGCGCTTGGTCAATGTGTGCCTGCAGCATTGCCTCCAGCTGACCCACCTGTCTGCCCTGCGACCTCTCTCTAGGAGACAGCTGCCCTCTTATTTCTGTTGATTTGTCTGTCTGCACAGTCTCGATTTATCGACACAGGTGAAAAAATCTCTAAGCCCCACCTTTTCATAGTATGGTTATTTTGGTTTTAAGCCAGAACACGCCACTCAGCTCGCTTAGCCGGTGCAGGCAGGGCTGGAAGGACGGGAGGTACTGAGAGAGCAGTAGCAATCAGGGGGACTTGTGGGGAAACAAAGCAGCTCCAGGAGGTGCCCTCCTACCTCCAGGTTATTTCATCAGACCCAGATCAGCAGCAGACAGGTTATTTCATCTACCTGGAGACATGGATTGATGTGTCTTGGGGCATGTGCTGCAGGAAGGGAGAAGGTTGTGATTACTTATCTCTCTGACTGTTTCTGTATTAACGTGCTGGAGAGTCAGGGTGGTGGCTAATTAAAAAACATCATAGTCCGAGAGATTTGCTGGACATCTGCAAACATTCACACGGTTATCTGTGTCTGAAGTGGGGCAGCTAACTTTATAACAAGAGCATCAAATTAAAAACTGCTAGGAACCAAACCCAACTGCTACCTACATAGCAGACACACAGACACTTGTTCTGCCTAAAGGGTAAACACAAGGCTCTCCTCTCTTGAAGGTGTGAATCTTAAAAGTGGTAACTTAGTGGAGGAGGTGCTGGGAAACCAGCATCTAACTAGTGCTGACAGCAACATGAATTGATGGTTTGTAGCTGTGATGCTAACATTGACATGGGTGGGCTATAAACATATTCGGATCCCACCTTATTGTGCTGGTAACAGTTTCTTGTTATCTGTTTTCTTCAGTTTGAACATGCAAGCCAGCTGGCCTTCCTAGTCCACTCCCATGTCTCTTCTAATTTGATAGGGAAGTGGTTCAATTAATTAAAAAATATGATTTTATGTAAAACATTTTATCTCAGTTGCTTGACAGTGTCCATTTAAATAGCCATAGGCATTTGGGTCCAACAGATTTGCACAGAAATCTCATGTAGGAAAACGAATGAGCTGACCATACAAAGGTACCATTTCACTACAAGTCCCTTCAGGTTTTCTTTGCAGGCAACAAATTGCTCTGTGAGGACAATAACTGCTCCACAAAAATAACTCTCCTTTGTCATTCATAAGCAGCCTCTCTTTGTAGGCGTGGTTCTAGGATAACGTGCTGCAATGAAGCCCGGCTTGGTCTTCCAGGTATTTGATTAGAAGGAACTTGAAGGATTGAGTTGGATCAATAGAGTCAGTTTTAATTAGGATGTAATAGTGAGTGTCAAAAGCTGCCAGACTCTGGCTCAAGTAGAATAAGAAAGGCTCAGGAGCCAACCTCAAAAGTGAGTGAAAGAGCAAGTCTACAGATGATGGGGATTTTGAGGGAATGGAGATCACTGAAAAGGTTTAGAAAAAGACAAACAGCAGGAAAGTAGGCAGAACACTAACTGGGATCTTGGTACTAAAATGACAATAAGCATTTTTCCCAACTTGTTTTGTAGATGCTGAGTACATTACCAGTGTAATCAATCGCACGTCAGTCTGGATCCTTTTCTTGGTGTAGAGTGACTGCCTTCAGGTTATATTCATCTAAGAAGACAGAAACATTAGATAGTGCCAAAACATGAACTGAATTTTGAGAAGCATTTACTTTTAAAAGGTTATACAGAATTTGATTGCAATCAGCAGCTCAGGGTATGCTAGTCATTTTCAGACACCTTCCATATGCTTTTGTATTTTGCTGTAGGTACATGCACAGTCAGAATTTTAGTAAGTAATTTAGGTATTCGTACACAACTTTTCAGAGCCTGATTTCAGTCCATCTCCTTGATTAAAGCCTATATATTTCAGTATTCATTAACTCAGTTCTATAGCAATGCCAAAGCTTTGCCTTTTGGCATGTTTCTCTGGCTACCATGCAGCTTTTCTGATAGAAAATTCGTCCAACCCTTTGTAAAATATATGTTGAAACATTAACTCATGTTTCATTTTTGTCATGTTGAATCAGAATCTGTCACATGTGCATTTGGAATCTTATTTCTTTTAACAAATAGTTTCTTTTCTTTTAATGATAAAGCTATTATTCCACATGACAGTACTGGGAACTTAATATTCTGTATTCCTTAAAGTTCTGCCGGAACAAAACCACACCTTTATTTGCCATTACAACTAAGTATTTGAAAACTAGACCAGAGTTTAGGTGCTTGCCTCTGATAAGAAAATAAATAGGTGATTATTATAATCAAGCAAAAGGCAAATGCCTTAAAAGGGTTGGGAATTTTGTTATCTTACTTTACAACACGGTAAGAGAAATCGAGCAGCCTGATGGGCTCTCAGCCAAATGGTTATCATATTATAACCACATGGGTCAAATTGTTTGCCTAATTACTTTATATTTAAACATACACACACAGAATTAAAAAATTCCAGTTTAGAGGAAAAGGTAATATTTTACATGTCTCAGAATAGTCTGTATTTATCCCTTTCAATGTAGTGGGTGTTTCATGATATGTTTTGGTATTCGGCTGTGGACATGTATCTTTTCACAGCTGCAGCTATGCTGCCTTGAAGAAGGTCTTGCCCTTTAGCTTATTCTTTTCACTGCCACTTTTGGAGACGGCAACTTAAAATCCACTGATGGAGCTACTTAGAATCATAGAATCATTAAGGTTGGAAAAGACCTCAAGGACTGTCAAGTCCAACCCAACACCACCTAACTCACTGTTGTGGTTTATAAAACCACGGGGACAGTTTTTGCTAAACACCTGGTGGGCTGAGGCAGGGACAGGGAGGGTTTCACTCACCACTTGGGGTCACAGGCAAGAAACCAATACGACTCGTGAAGAACAAGAAAACAAATGAATTTATTAACTATTTACAACAAGAACCAAGATACTGAAAGAGAGAAACCACATCTTTAAAAGGCACTTCTCCCCCACCCCTCCCTTCTTCCCAAAGCCCAAAGGCTTTGTTCTGGACCTTCTCCCCTCCGGCGGCGCAGGGGGGCAGGGAGTGGGGGGTGCAGTCAGTCCGCCACTCTGTCCTCCTCACAGTCTTTTCCAGCTGCTACGTGGAGTCCTTCTCCACAACTTCTCTGGCGTGAGTCCTTTTCCAACGGGGCTACAGTCCCCCGATGACTTCTAGTTCCACTGTGGGGTCCTGCACGGCTGCTTCTCAATTCCAAACGGGGCTACAGTAGTTCCTGCGTGGGGTCCTCCACGGCTCTTCACCACGTGGCAGGGAAATGCTGAGACCGTTCTCTTTCATGGTTCCGACTCAGTGTCTGCATGGCCGTCTCCTTCAGCAGCTTCCTGTTTTCATTTGCTCCTGGGAAAAAGGACTCTCGGGCGAGTTATGGCGGAGGCTTGGGCTACTGCAGGTCAGTTCGCAGAAGCCAAGCAGGCGGCTGGACGGCCTGACCGGACTGCCCTAGCCGGGCCCTGCCCGGGGCCGCACCAACCCAT
>NW_010131839.1:0-4597 GCF_000699245.1 Pterocles gutturalis | reverse complement strand
GGCTCCCGACCCGTGTCAGCGCCTGGCTGCCGCACCGGAACGGCACCGGGTGCTTCCTCCCCGGGCGGGCTTCTCCCGGTGTGTGCACGATATCCATGTGTGCAGACACACATTGCAGCAAAACAGTGTTCAAAAACCCCCGATAATACTGGTTTACACATGGAAATGGTGCAAATGGGTTTATTCAGCCTGCTTTGCCGCACAGGCGCTGCACTGAGGGATGCACCTGTGACAGCATCTGTTCCCTTCAGAGCTTTTCTGATTTTAATATTTGCTAATTGCTTGTTTCTATATATGGCACATCATTATTATTCTAAACTTACTTTTGAAAACCCGTGTACACTGATTGATGTATCAAATCGGTGCAGATCATGGGTTAATGACCTTCGGATGTAGCTGATTTAATTATAATAACAGCTGATATTACACGTGATACAGGGCTGTGATGACACTTGCCTGCTGGTTCTGGAATAATGACTTTTATTCCCTTCCTGCTTAGGACGATGGCTTCTATCGCCGAGCGCACGTTCATCGCCATCAAGCCTGACGGGGTCCAGCGCGGACTGGTGGGAGAAATCATCAAGCGGTTTGAACAGAAAGGATTCAAACTGGTGGCCATGAAATTAATACACGTAAGCTTTCCTCACTTTGTATATCTCCTCTTTCATATAAACTGCAGCCTTAAAATAGAGCAGCATGCTAGAATAAATACATGTAGTCTTCAGAACAATTAAACTGGAAATTTTAAGAAGTCTTTGAATATTTTGGATATTTTGGAAAAGTTCCAATTCCCAGCTCTAAATGCCAGACACGCTAAGCATGCTAATTTTAGTAACTTGATGTCCTTAGTCTGAAGAGAAGATTCTTGTAGGTGCATCCTACAGCTAATGAGTATCTTCAACAAATACCAGGTCACACAAGCTGTCTTTATTGGTAGAAGATGCTTTTCTAAGTTCAGCAGTGGTTAAAGCCAACAGCTCAAATTCATATCAACCAAAAGTACTTCTAGGAAGATGCTAGAGTTGTTGAATTTTCCAGTGCGTGCAAGTTTTAGGATTAATAGGACTCTGTGGTTAATCTTTGTGATTTCAGTATGCTCTTAACTTCTTACAGTAAGCTTTTGTTGGTTGGTTTTTAATGCAGGCGTCCGAAGATCTTCTGAGGGAACACTACATTGACCTAAAAGACCGTCCATTCTACGATGGCCTGGTGCAGTATATGCACTCCGGACCTGTTGTAGCTATGGTGAGCTCTTAAAAATGAAGTTCAGCTAAGAAAAATACTGTTTCATTGTCTTACCTGCAACATGATTGTGTTACCTATTCAATTCGAGTTTACTTTTAAAAGGATTTTAAAACTATTTTAAAACCTAGTTTCAAATACTGTACTTAGGAAGATGTACTGTTAACTCCTTTTTCTTTAATCTTTTTTTATTCATAATCTTTCTCTCCTTTGAGTCAGTATGTTGAGGAAGAGGGCAGGGGTAAAGGGGGAACCAAAGCTGGGACCTTGAGAAATACTAAACCCGCACAAAAATCCCACTATGAAATGTCATGTGTTAAGGAAGCTGAAAAATGATGGTGCAATATTTTTACTATACTCCTAAGCTATCACAAGTTTGGAAATCTTTTTCAGTCTAACTTCATTAGAAGGGATTTTCTCTTTTTTTTCCCTTCATAGTGTATTTGTAAAATAGTTGAGCTGGAGGTCCAGATCTTCAATGAGCAGACAGCTTTGTAAGGCTGTTTACCATACTGAGATTTAAAATTGTTCTCTTCCCATCCTTGGTGAGGAGAGGCATTGTGCAGAAGGGGAGAATTTCTGCAGATTCTTCAAGAATATGACAGAAAAAATTGGAGATAAAATATGTCTTGCTACTAGGAATATTCAGATGGTGATTAGTGCCATGATGCGCAGTACTGTGTAATTCTGGAAGGTATGATTAACTCTTGTTCTCTATCTACTGCTAGGATTTAATAATCTCAATGGATTTTTATTTTTTTAAGGTGTGGGAAGGTCTTAATGTGGTTAAGACTGGGAGAGTGATGCTGGGGGAAACTAATCCAGTCGATTCAAAGCCTGGCACTATTCGTGGTGACCTCTGCGTTCAAGTTGGAAGGTATATTTTGAAATTATTGATATAATCTAAAGACAGTAAATGTCCAGTGGTATTTCATGATATATGTCATGATATCTGTCGTGATATATGTAGGAACCGTGCTCCATCCTCCTCTATCTTATGCACGGAGCTGCCGTTCCCTGTGTGCATGTAATGTTCCAGTCTAAAGCTGGAAGTCAAGTTGTGGTCTTCCCCATTGACAAAAATGATGAGCAAAGCTGGGACTGCATACTCCGTGCCTGTAATAGGAGTTGCTTTACAATTACTTACAACTTCTCTCCATAATGGAGGCCACTTCAAAAAACGAGGCTTGCTTTGCTTTGAGTTTGAGGGTTACCTTACTTTTATATCCACCTTTTCTTTTCCTAGGAACATCATTCATGGAAGTGATTCCATAGAAAGCGCTGAGACAGAGATCAATTTGTGGTTCACTCCTGAAGAACTGGTTGATTACAGAAGCTGTGCTCATGAATGGATCTATGAGTAATCCTGAGCCCGTACTTTCTGATATCCTCACTGTCTGTGAACAGCTGCTAGCCTCTAGATATTTCAGAGCCCTCCATATAAACCGGTAGAAACCTGTCTCAGGAATCTGTGAGATTGCTCTGCTGTGAATATTAAATGTAGTCAGTGTTCGCTGCTGCTTTGGTTAAAAAGCTGTCAAGTTATAGATGGAATTGTACTTTTAAAGAGCTGCTTCTGGGGGTGAGAGAGATGAGACTGAAACACGGAGCATATAACACATGTATTTTCCTGAAACACTCTGAAGTCAAAGAAGGTATTTTGGTAAACAGAAAAAAATGGTAAAAAATTATTTGGTAAATAAACATGTAAATGGCTCAGTGTCAAATAATAATGTTCTTAAAATGTTAGGGGAAAACTGGTGGTATGTAAATATATTGATAATGTGCCCCAATGTTGAGAATTTAACGTGATATCAAGCAAATCCCCATGCCCAAAACGTCTGTAGAGAAAAGCTTTATTTATTTCTCTCTCCACAATGCTCTGTCCCTGTACCCAGAGCATAGCTTTGATTAAAAGAACTTTCCTCTAGATTGACACTGTTTCAACTTCCTTTTTTTTTTCTCCACACAGGATTTATTTAGCGTTTTAAGGAAGGATTAATAGGCCAGGCTTTCTGAAATGCCCTTTTATGTGAAAAGAAGATTAATGCGAGGATGGATGAGGGAGATCTACCTTCAGCCACTTTGCTGTAGTCATCCCCTGATGTTGCAGAGAGCAACAGACAATGATGTTTGCTTTACTGACTGAACAGCTGATAATTTAGCTATGCTCTCTTTGTGCGCTTTCCTCAATAGTTAGAACTACAAAGCAAGCTGTTCTTGGATAAGGTATTTCAGAAGTAACTGTAGCATTATTTTTTAAATTTATTTAATCATGTAAAGAAATACAGTCATAATAATCCTACATCTATTTCAGTAGAGGTGTCTGCTTCTGTCAGAGAAAACTAACAGCCTCTTGCAGAGATTTTAACAACAAATATTCACTAGCTGTGCTGGAAGAGGAACAAGGAATGTGTTGGGGTCAATATTATGTATTTATTTACCTGCAACATTGTATTCATTAAAAGGAGGAGTTGTTCAAACTCCTAGATTGTTCCCATCGTGAGTTCTTGTTTCAAATACTAAACTGCGCAGTGAATGTCGAATTCAATGCTTATGGTACTTGATGAAGATACCTAACTCCTAAAAGAGATGGTACAAAATAAAACAACATTTACTGTTTCTTAAGTGAAATAAAAGTAAAATTTCATTATATTGTCTTAGATCTAATTAATGAGCATAAGGAGAGGGAACAAATTCCCTAACTACCAAACTGTAGGGGAGGTTGTTAGTTTATTTTCTGAAAACAATTAGTGCTACAGAGCAGAAATAATGAAGTTAAAGGTTGTTAGAGAAAAGGGAACACAAGACAAACCTGTGCATGAGATGAGGAGTGTCCAGTTCTACTTTTGCTTGAAGGATAACTTGAAATTTCTTTTTCTTGATTTGCTTACTACAAAAAAGAGAAATTTGGGTTATCTGGAGATGTGGGGGTTGTCAGAAAGCTACTGATTGGCATTTCTGATTCCTGAGACCCAGAGGATGTGGAAGTCGGGCATCTCTCAGAGAACTGCCATGCCCCTGCCCACCCGGGGGGTCTGACTGAGCAACACCCTTCCTAATTCTTGTTCTGACAGGGGTCCAGGGGCTGAGAGGTTTCACCCCTGCGTTTGGACACTCTGCAGCTTCATCTTCCCATATCCCCACACAGTCCCTGGTACCTGCCGGCCTTACAGGCCCTCCGCTGTTTCCGGGGACAAACAGCATCGCAGGCAGCTGCTCCGGTGCAAGGCGTGCAGCACCAACCACCAGTGACCACACCTCCTGCTGCCCCTGGAAATTAACAACATTCCCCGGCTGCTTTCCAGGAGGGGACGGCGACAGGTGCTGCCCCAGCCCGGCCGCCTGCCAGGCG
>NW_010131838.1:0-1775 GCF_000699245.1 Pterocles gutturalis | reverse complement strand
GTCCCGTGCTGCGCGAAAGGAGGCCAACTGCTGCAGTACCTCAGGCAGGGTATGGGCAGGGGCTGCCGAGGATTGGCGACAGCCAGGAGGGCAGGAGGAGGACAAGCCCTGGATGGGCTCACTCTCCAGCACTGCAGCAACTAAAGGGTAGAAAAGGTTCATCATGATGAGGCAGAGACCGAGCAGCCAGCCCAATGCTCCTTGCCTCTTGGTCCCACCTGAGGATGCAGGGACCGGTGACACCTCCAGGATGCCTGGTCCTGCTCCAGGAGGCTGCAAAGTGGGGCGTGGGGGAATAGAGCTCCCCACCATGCAGCCCAAGGTCCCTGGGGGGTGATGAGCCCACGCTCCCCGGCTCCCCCCTCCAAGGCAAGATGTTCAAGGAGAAGACAGTCCCTCCTAGAGGGGGGCCCCCAGTTCAGAGCCTACCTTCCCCCTCTGGGTACAGCCTCTGGAACAGAGCAGGAGGTTCACACCGCTCAGCACAGCTCTCCCACCCTGAACCAGTATCCCATGAGTGCCCTGGAAGCCTCCCCAGCCCCGGCCATACCAATCATGAGACGCTTCTCGGCGGTCCGGCTGAGCTGCTGGTAGAGCTGGACAGCCAGGGCACTCAGGCTGTGGCAGGAGCTCTGAGGGTCCACATTCTGCAGGCGATGCTCGTTCAGAGACAGGGACGGACACACACATGCCAACAAGGGCTGCAACGCCTTCCTCTTCAACGCCACCAGCGTCCCCTCCCGCGGGACAGGTCTCAAGGCAAAGCCCGTCCCAGCCTCCAGACCATCCCGCCCTGCCTCGGGTCCCCCCCGCCCCCACCCCCGCAGCCTCCCTCCGCCCTCCTGCCGCAGCAAAATCACCCCAAACCACCCCAGGAATGGCGAGGGAGGGAGCTGGGGGCCAGGAAAAAAGAATAACAACAGCAATCGTAGGAAGAAGAATACACAGTACCAGTGCTCACCACGCGGAACCCGATGCTCAGCCCCTTTCTGAGAGGCAAAAGCCCAGCTCCCCCGATGGCAGCACGGCATCAATAGCCCTTTGGCTAGTTGTGGTCAGCTGCTCGGGCTGTGGCCCCTGCCTGCTGCTGTGAAAATTAACCCTATCCTAGCTGAACCCGGGACACTTGTGCCCGCCGTTACTGCCTCCCTGGTGCAGAACCTGGCACTTGGGCTCGTTCCATTTCATGCCTCTGCTGATTGCCCAGTGCTCCGATCTCTCTACATCCCTCTGCAAGGCTCTTGTCCACCAAGACAGTCAACAGCACCTCCCAGTCTGGGATCACGAGCACACTTGCTAATGGTGCATTCAACTCCTGCATCTGGATGGATGATAAATGCATTGAACAGCGCTGGCCCTAGGATTGAGCCCTGGGGACACCGCTGGTGACCTGTCCCCAGCCAGCTGTAGCCCCATTCACTTCTGCCTTCTGAGCTCTTCAATCCATCTAGTTCTTCACCCACGACCCTGTCAACCCTCTTGTCTCAGCATTGCCCAAGGTGTCCGGAAGGATGCTGGGAGGGACAGTATCAAAAGCCTTACGAAAATCCAGACAAACTCTATCCACCCCTTCCCTTCATCCACCGGGCAGGTGACCCTTGCATCAAGGGATATCAAATTAGCTGACGGCACAAGGAGGCTGCGGATGCAGCTTGGTCCCTGCACAGTGTGGCTGAATCAACTGGCGTTTTGTCCCCCATGAAAAATACCGTGGAAAACAAAAAGCACTTGCACCCCCACAGCCCGAGGGCCACCTCGGGGGTGTCCCCAGCCCC
>NW_010131837.1:1802-2956 GCF_000699245.1 Pterocles gutturalis | reverse complement strand
TTTCCCTAGCAGCTCTCAGGTCCTCGCTCACACCCTTGCTTCTCTTTTCCAGTTCCCCCCCCAGCCTGGGCTGCGGAGAAACCTCTCTGGGAGTTTTTTCTGCCCTCATCCTCCTTACAGCCCCCAGCCCCACACCTCACTGGGGAAAGACCCCCCCCTACAGCTCACACCATTATTTTACCCACCCTGCAGCATCCCTGCTCCTTCCAGCCCTTTTCCAGCCGCATCCCACCTGGCACCCGGCCAGGCTGGTGCTGCCCAATTCCTTCATCCTGCTCCAAACGTCACCCACCTGGAAGCCAGCCCAGCCCTCGTCCCCGGGTTGTGCCACACCAGTGTCCCCATGCTGTGCCATGCTGCTGTCCCCAAGCTGTGCTACGCCGGTGTCCCCGTGCTGTGCCATGTGGGTGTCCCTGTGCCACGCCAACGTCCCCATGCCGTGCCACACAGGCGTCCCCATGCCATGTGTGCGCCCCCATGCCACGCCAACGTCCCCATGCCGTGCCACACAGGTGTCCCCGTGCCATGTGGGTGTCCCCATGCCACGTCAACGTCCCCATGCTGTGCCACACAGGTGTCCCCATGCCATGTGGGTGTCCCCATGCCATGCCAACGTCCCCATGCCATGCCACACAGGTGTCCCTGTGCCATGTGGGTGTCCCCATGCCATGCCAACATCCCCATGCCATGCCACACCGGTGTCCCCATGCCATGTGGGTGTCCCTGTGCCATGTGGGTGTCCCCATGCCATGCCATGCCATGCAGACGTCCCCGTGCCACACAGGTGTCCTCATGCTGTGTCACGCTGTGCCCGCTCTGAGCATTGCTGCTTTCACTGTGGCTCCTTGCCACCATGGTTTGATCTGCAAAAGTGCGGATGCTTTCCCCCATCACCCCCACACTCCCTCCTGTTCGTCCTCCAGCTGCCGCCCCCAAGCCGGGGCATTTCCCCCCGGAACGCAGCCGGATCCGCTCCCTTTGGCAGGGGGAGAGCGGGTGAGCTCCCTGCCTCGGCTCACGGCAGCATCTTCCATCCCTGCACCAACGTGCTCACATTTAAAGCATAATTACCACCTGAGTCAGCCCTTGCAGCAAACACCCGACGGCTCCATCCCCACGCACCCCAATTCCCCCCCATTCCGCCCCCCCAGCCC
>NW_010131837.1:0-1680 GCF_000699245.1 Pterocles gutturalis | reverse complement strand
CCCCTGGGGATGGGGATGCTGGTGAAGGAGCCGTGGTTCAGCATCCTCCCGCCGCATCCCGGGCTGGGGCTGGCAGTGCGTGCCCAGGAGCAGGGGAGGGCTGAGCGGCTGCGATTATTCAATCTGGAGCAACCCTGACCTGCTGACAAAGGCAGAGTTATTTTTAAAAAGCAACCACTCAGCGAAATTCGCCTCCGCCGCCTGGCCTGCTGCTGCTGCTACTGCCCGCCGGCCGCCGGGGAGAAATCCATCCCGGGAAACGCCGCGCTGGGATGCTTAGAATAGGGGGACAAGAGCGTAGTCCTCACTCCGTACCCTCCTGACCCCCTTCCTGGGTCCCTTTTTTGGCTGCTGGATCCTCTGCGGAGCGATGGCAGCATCCCAACCTGCTCTCCAGCACCATTCAGAGGGCTGGGGGGGGACGGCACCCCCCATACATCCCCCCTGGGTGTCCCTGAAGCATCGCCCCGCTCCCCCCACGAACAGCAGAATGGATCCGTTCTGGCCCAGGCGCCTTTTTTGTTGTAGGATGATGCTCACCGCGGTGATGGTCCCAGTGCTGGGACCAGAGCAGTGTGGTGGTGGTGGGATGAGCTGGTCCTTGTGCGGGGTGGGAGCGTGGGGCTGCCCCATCTTGCTCCCCCTGGCTCAGTCTGTGGGTCAGGAGCTCTGCCCGTGCTGGGGGGTTCCCCTCTCCGTGCCGAGGCTGGTTGACATCGAGGAGGGATGCAGGCAGAGGAGGGATGCGGCCAGAGGAGGGTTTGGCATTTGCAGGGGAAGAGGTGGACCTGCTCCAAATTTCCAGGGTGAGAAAATCTCCCCACGCTGTGCTCCAGCTCCAAACAAACGTCCGACGCCAGGGATGGCGAAGCTTCACCTGGGTGCTCCCACCTTGCAGCCTCCTCCTTTCCATCCAAAAAATTCTTGAGGTGGGGGTTAATTCCCAGTGACGGGGTGCTGTGCCCCCCCAGCCCCGCTCTCTGTTGCTTCCTGGAGGCATCCGCGCACCCCCCCAGAGCCCTCCTTCCCTTTTATTGCCACGATGTGAATTAATCCCCATTTCCTGAAGCTTTTATGGTTTCCTCCCAAATGGCTCTTCCATCAGGGGGATATTGGGTTACGGCAAATCCCAGCAGCCAGGAACCAGCCCGGGCTCTGCCCCCCCCCCCTCCTAAACCCACTGGGGTGCATTTGGGCATCATCAGCCTCTGGTTCCCCCAAAATCAGTCCCTTCCCCAGAGCTGGACAGATGCTGCTGGCAGCAATTGTCCCCCTTGGGATGGTGGGAGACACTGGGGACCCTCCGGAACCTCCGCATGGGGAGAGCAGGGCTGGCTGACCCCCCACGGTGCGGGGATTTGGGGGTGGCCCCTGGTTTCGGGGCGGTTTCGGGGTGCTGGTCTGGCTCCCGGCTGCGTCTGGCTCTGAGCACACGCGCACCTCTCGGGCTGGTTACTGTAGAAACGAAATGAGCACGGGGAGGGAATGCAATCCCCGAGCTAATTAAGGTAATTACAGCTTCACACCAGCTGCGCACGAGGTCCAAGGACCTTCTGGAACTTGTGGAGGGGATCAGCTGCTCCCGGGGTGGGGGGGACTTTGAACCCCAGCTCCTGGGGACCAGGAGACTTCGGTGGCACTTGGGATGGGCTGTGTCACTCGCCATCAAGGGTGATGCCG
>NW_010131836.1:0-588 GCF_000699245.1 Pterocles gutturalis | reverse complement strand
CAACTGCTGCTGTGGCTGCAGGGACAGGTAAGGGGACGTGAGGCCGGGAGACAGTGCAGGGATGGGGGGCTGCCACTGCAGGGTCTCACTGCTCGTTCGTGGCCTTGCAGAGACTTCGCCTTCGTGGCCAGTGACAAGAACACCTGTGTCCTCAAGTGTCACGTCTTCCACTGCAATGTGCCTGCCAAGGGCATCGCTAAGGCCCTGCACGAGATGTGCTTCAAGGTGGGATGCAGGGGCCCTGGTGGGTGTAGGCACAGCCCAGAGGTCTCGGGGGCGAGGGGAGGCACCGGGACCCCCCTGGACAGTGGTGGGGGGAGCCGTAGCGAGCAGCAGGCTGCCACGTGCTGCTACGCTGGAACCTGTCTGCACCGAGGACGTGCCGCTGCAAGGTACCATCCTCCAGCGCTGCCAGCTGTTCCCCTGCCCACAGCTTTTTTTTGCCCAGTGGCCAGAGCCTCCTGGCCTGCCCGGCTGTGTCCCTGGGGTCCTTGGGGATGGGGGGGGTGACATGGGGGAGTCCCCCCCCACCTCTCCTGTCCTGGCAGTGGATGTCCTGGAAGCGGTAAGGCAGTCAATGCAGACCTA
>NW_010131835.1:17187-19664 GCF_000699245.1 Pterocles gutturalis | reverse complement strand
GGGGGGGGCTTGTCTCCTGTTGGGGGGGCCTTGTGCTGAAGCACTTGTTACCCAGCTGGTGCTGAGGGATTGCTTTTGAGATCATTGACAGCAGGGACCCCAGGATGCTGACTCCTCTGTTTATTTTTTCGTCGGGATGTCCAATGAATTGCCGCTACGAATGCTGCGCCGTAGTGTGTTCCCAAGGAGGTGTCAACAGCTTATCGCTTTCGGGCGACGTGCAGCAGTTTCTTCTGTTCTACAGCGTTGTATAGACTACACCGGACACATTAATTCACTTGCAAAGAGTGAGGAAGGCGTTGTGAGCCAGGGTGACCTGAAAGCACATGTAACCGCTCTCCTGTGCTTGCTTGGAGCGGGATGCTGCAGTTCATTGGCCTTGAAAGTGCTTGAATTCAAGAGAGAGGTGCCCCTCAGCCATTTTCTGGATAAAATTGAGGTTTCATCTGGGCACTTTGGGTATAATATATAAAGGGGAACATCCAGAAAGGTTGGCAATGCTGCTCCCCTCCCTTTTTTCTCTCTTGCGTTGCCCATGTTTTCGTTCTCTTGCGTGCTTGGGCAACGACAGTCATTTCCTCTGCGGCCGTAGGAAATGCAGTGGTCACACCCGATGCGTGTTCAGATGTCCCGAGACAATCCCGGTCTTTCCTGCAGAGCCTGCTAGCAGGAGGTGTGGGGGTGCCGTTGCAGGGAACCAGGAGGTGACAGCTGGCATCAGATCTGCATTTGCTGGTGATGGTTTCACAGCAGAAACCTCAGTCTGGTTTGTAGCCTTGACTGTGCTGCTTTGGCCCCCAGCTCGTCCTTGGGGTGCACTAAGCGCTGGTCCTGTCTGTATCCCGGCGCCCTGGGAGCCGTCCCTTGCAGCTGGCGAGGAGTTCGAGCCGATGGTTCCCTGGTTTAATGAGGATGCTCCTGCTGTGATTCCCCGGTAAAATCTCCTTGACTCTGGACTCATTTAACCTTCAGGGCACATTTCAAGACTTCCCTTCTGTTTGTCTAAGCTTTGAGCAAGGGAAGACAAGGCTTCGTGGGCCGGGAGAATGTTACTGTGGCCATGCAGCGCCTTCCCATTGGCTGGGTGGTTTCGAGGGGAGCAGCTCTCGGTTCGTTGAACACGGACCCGTCGGGACACCCCAATTCGCAGCGTGACTTGTGTTGTCACCTCAGCCGATTCCTTTCCCTCTCTGTCTCATTTTCCCCATGGGGCCGTGATTTCTCTGCCGCTCTGAGGATGTCAGAAGTTACGGGGGGTACCGTGTTTCCAGGAGATGGTTTTACCAAAGCCCGTGTGGGTCTGGGTCCCCCGTTAGTGTCCTCACCAAGGAGGGTGCTGCCAGTTCCCTGTTTTGTTTCTGCAGCACATGGCTGCATAAAGCCCGTTGTCTACACCATCCCTCTTCTGGATATGGGTGGAAGATGCTTTTGAAGGCTTCTTGAGGTGCTTTCTTCCTCCAGACCACCTCAGATGAATTTTCTGTGCTCTCCCCTTGCAGGTTTCCCCTGCGTTGGCACTATCCGATGGTCATTCTGGCTTTCCCTGTTCCCGGGAGCTCATTCTCACGTGCCTGTTCCTTTCTCGTTGTCTACACCATCCCTCTTCTGGATATGGGTGGAAGATGCTTTTGAAGGCTTCTTGAGGTGCTTTCTTCCTCCAGACCACCTCAGATGAATTTTCTGTGCTCTCCCCTTGCAGGTTTCCCCTGCGTTGGCACTATCCGATGGTCATTCTGGCTTTCCCTGTTCCCGGGAGCTCATTCTCACGTGCCTGTTCCTTTCTTCCCGCAGTGCTGAGTATTGGCGAAGGTGGCTTTTGGGAAGGAACCGTGAAAGGAAGGACTGGCTGGTTCCCGGCAGAATGCGTGGAGGAGGTGCAGATGCGACAGTACGACCCACGGCAAGGTAAGCGGTGCCCTTAGATGGGGGTGTCTCAGCAGGCGCGCTGCACGGCCTCGGGAATCCAGAAATGTTCATTTACAACGTCCAGCGGCTCTGGGTTTGCCCGTGCTTTGCCATGGGCTATGGGTGCAGCTGAAGAGTTGCATCTCGAGGGGTTGGTTGGTGTTGTTGAGTTAGCCTCCAGCAGCAGAGCCGCTGATCCATGGTAGGTGTGTGGCGCTGCCGTGAGGACAGCAGTCGTCGGTCCCTTCTGCGGAGATCGCCGCGGCGGCAGGGTCTTCTGCAGGCGGCAGCGACCGATGGAACAAGAGAGCGCGACTGTTGATCTGAGCTTCCAACCCTGCGTTACGTTTTGGGAGGCTTCAGAAGAAAACAGTAATTTGCGTGTGTTTGTTCCAGCCCAAGAGCAAACACTGAAAGTGGCTGTGAGTCAGCGCTGGCACTCCTGACCCTCGGTCCCCAGCGCCTGCCACAGTCCAACAGGAACGTTGCTGTTCCTGGAGGACAGCCGCTGTCGGGAGCAGCTGGGGATTGCGTGTGCCGAACACTGCAGGGCTCTTGGAGGTCACCGTGGC
>NW_010131835.1:12508-17156 GCF_000699245.1 Pterocles gutturalis | reverse complement strand
TGGTGGTGGGGGGTGTATCAGCACGGCTCACCCCTTGTCACCGACCGCTGCCCGAGCAGCATCGTCCCCCCCCAGCCCCAGGACAGGGTGGGAAACGCTTCCAGCAAGCCTGAACTTGTCCTGGTGTAAAGCAGCTGAAGAGAACATCTGGATTCTCGTTTTCAATGTATTGCTTAGGAGAGAAGTGGCCCTGATTTGGCAGATTCAGTGAAGTTCACTTTGCATGTTAAATGAGGTTTAAAATTGACACAGCTGGGTTCAGGGAGCTGGGAGTGAGACCCTGATGGTGAAGTTGGGACGGAAGTTGGAGAAAAGAAAATCAATAGAATACAGTTCCCTGTTTTGCACAACAACTGCTTTTAATTAGTTCCTGGAAGCCTGAACCCACTTATAAAATCTTTTCTTTGCTCTAATCCTTCCTGGGAGTTTTAAATGTGCGTGTTTGCACGCTCAGGCGTGTCCTCACCAGGACGCTTGGATTCATAACTGCGCTGTGATGAGCCCGTGGCAGGTCCCATGTGCTCTGGGACCCTTGCATGTCGGTCCCCATGGATGAAGTGTTGGGGGCCGTTGGGACCTGGTCTTGTGGCCATGGAGGATGCTCCTGGTGGAACTCCACCGGTGGCACGAGGATCCTGCACGCTGCAGGTCCCATCCCCGAAGCTTTCCTCCCCTTGCCTCGGAATGGGTTTGGCTGCTGGCTCTCCGTCTGCAGTCCCAGCTGTGTTCCCAGTGCTCCCTCGCATTCTCCCTTCAGATGGTCTGTGTGCACGCTCCATGGTGCTGCGCTGGTCACCCCGCCGCTGCGCCCTCCTCTCCGAGCGTGGTGCTGGGAGCTCGGCCGGACCCCGGGCGCAGAGGAGCGAAGGAGACGTGTCTCTGTTGTGCTGGTGGGAAGCGCTGGGTGACAGCGGAGGCTTGGGTGGGATGTTCGTCCTTTTGCAGGGTGATTAGGGCTGATGAGTTGGGACTTGCCCTGGGAAGGTTCCACTTTCCTCCCTCTGGAGCTGGGCTCTGGAGCCACTTTGGTGTGCAGCGGTTGTTTGCAGTGTCCTTTTGTGATGCTGTAAAAAAGAGAAGAGACTAATCGCTGTAGTTTGTCATCCCTTCCTGTGTCTGGGAGGGTTGCTGGGTGCTTTCTTGGAGGTTGTTACATGTTTGGGTTAAATGGAAGTTGTGCAGCGATACGTGAAGAGCAGATGGTGCTTAGACACAAGCTGGAGCAGAGGCATGAGTGTTGCCCTCCAGTTGTCCATGCTGGTTAGTTGTTGGCATGTCCCCCAGCGTGGTTTTGGCTTTTGCTGACTTTGACTTTTCCAGGCACAGCTCATGCACAGTGTTCAGGTGCAGACTGTTTGCAGAAGGGGGTTTGGATAAGGCTGTGATGTTTGTGCACCGAGGAAGATTCAGTTGTATGGACACGATGTTGCTCTGCTGCTTCTCATCAGGATAAAAAAAGAGAAGTGTCCATCTTCTGAGTTTAACCATAGCCTGACAGCTGATGGGGCTGTGCGCCGGTGGAAGGGGTTTGCCCTGACTCTGCTCTGCTGAGGAGCAAAGCCACGTCAGCCTTGCGGGCATCTCCAGCTATCGATTGAGGAGAGCGGCAGGGTTGGGTGGCAGGTACCTGACCAAGCTCTGGTTGAAACAGATTGGAGATGACTGTGACAGGGACGAGAGCAGCTCAGGAAATTCATTGTGATCTTAATTGAGATTCACCGAGAGCAGCTCCCAGGGTTCACATTTGGGAGATGGTATTAGGATGTTCCTTTAACCTGTGGCTGTTTTCATGCTTTGAGGGAAAAGGCCACGAGCTGCATATTGATGGACCTAAATGAGCCAAGTTCTTCTCTAGGGGTGCCTCTGGGTCAGCACTTCCCCCCAGGTCCCAGTCCGTAGATGCTGCCGTGCTCGATGGCTCTAAGGAAGATGTCCTGTTGCCCCCCTCTGCTACAGTCCCCAAGGCAGAAACTTGAGTTTCCCATTTCCCAGTGAGGGTCTCCTTAGATATCTCCTGTCTATGGAACTGAATTCCTCATGGCATAAATGGAGTTTCTTTGGTAAATAGATCAAACCTCCTGTTTGTTCTAAATTTATTTATTCTGACCCTGCTGCATTGAAGAGCTCTGTTCTTGCCTGTCTTGACATAGAGATGGTCCTTGTATCGTCCTGATGTCCGGAGAGGAGATCCAAGTTATAATTATAGAATCGCAGAATCCCAGGACGGTTTGGGTGGGAAGGGACCTTAAAGCTCACCCAGTGCCACCCCCTGCCATGGGCAGGGACACCTCCCACTAGCCCAGGTTGCCCAAAGCCTCATCCAGCCTGGCCTTGAACCCCTCCAGGGATGGGGCCATAGAATCATGAAGGTTGGAAAAGACCTCAAGGATCATCAAGTCCAACCGTCACCCCAACACCACCCAACCCACTAACCCATGACCTCAAGCACCGCATCCACACGTTTCTTGACCCCTCCAGGGATGGTGACTCCACCACTTCCCTGGGCAGCCTGTTCCAGATGGACGTTGACGTATCTTTGCCCAAAGGAACGCGAGAGGAGGCAGGCGGATGGGTGGAAGCAGCAGCAGACAAACGGATGCTGGCTGTCTGCTCTGCCGGTGGGATTGGTGGTGGTCGTAGGATCAGGCGGAGGTGTTTGGAATACAAACGCCGGCTCGTGAGCGCAGCGGGGAGCAAGCTGAGCCGAGCGGTTTGGTCAGTGCAGCAGCTGTTCCGGGTGAGAACGGGCCAGAGCAGCACGGCTGTGCTTCGGGGAGAGGCGGAGGCGACGGCAAAGCCGAGGGTAGGGGGTGTGATGCATGGGCTGTGCAGAGACAGGACAAAGCCATAGACCTTTGCGTTGCCTTGGAAAATGATGGTGTAAGATATCCGGGTAATAAGGATGGAGTCTAGATTTTTGTGTTTGATAAAGGAGAAAAATAGAGTGAAGTAAATGGAATTACCTGTGTTCAGTGAGCTCAAAAGAGGTGGAATTTTGAGTGAAATGTTTTAAGTCAAAGCTACAGAAACTCACCCTAACGTGTGTTCCGGGCAAAGGAGCAATGTTGCAGGTAGGGAATGCAAATGCGGCTGTCCCCAGGCCTCTAGGAATACGCAAAGCTCCCAAAGAGCAAAGGCTAGGTAGGACTCATCTGCAGAATAACCCCTGTCTCAGGGATCTGAAATGGTAAATGGAAGATGCAGCTTGCCAAAAGCTGGGCTGAGCTAGACCTTGAGAATGTTGGGAGGATTAATAGTAGATTCTTCAGCGTGAGGAGAGAGGATGCAGAGCTGTTCAGCGAGGAGAATGAGATAAGATCAAAGCTAATTAGATAAAGGTCCAGATCCACCAGAGCAGTTCCTGTCAGAACGGGCACGGTGTTGGATGGATGGGCCATGGCAGGGCGACGCTGCCAGCTGGGGAGAGCAGCGTCAGGGCCCTGGGGACACCGGTTTGTCTTAATGTCCCCGACCAGCTTCACCTGCGTCTCCTCCCACGCCGCTGGTCCCTGGAGCTCCATTAAAGCAGCGGGTTCCAGTCCCTGCCTGAGTGATGCTGGAGTGGTGCTGGTCTCCAGTTCACAGTCGTGCCCGTGGCTGGCCATGGACCCTCCTGATCCAGACCCCGGCCCATGGGCTGGTGTCCCTGCTTGACCTCAGACCTGCCCCATGACTGGACCTGCCCAACGATCCTTAGACCTGGACCCTGGGCTGCGGATGGGCTTCCTGGCTTGTGCTGAGACGTGCCCCATCGCTCTGCCACTGCCTGATGGGCTGGGCTCCTGGTTGGACCTGGCCACCACCCCTGGAGCTGTCCTGCCAGCCTGGCTTGTGTCGTGGCCACCGCAGCCCCTGCCCTGCCGGCCGGGGGGGTCTCTGGGTCCCAGCCCCCCTCCCTTTGGGAACAGCCCTGCCCTCGCAGCCCCCAGCATCAGACACCAACATTCTGAAAAAATAATGGGGGAAATGAGTGGCACGTGGGCAATGGTTTCAGTGAGGTGACGGTGAGCATGGGATCCTGCCTTGGGTGGGAATTGAGTAACGGGTTGTAGGGAACTGAGCAACGCCTCGTAGCACTGGGACTCTGCACAGAATCACAGGATGGTTGGGGTTGGAAGGGACCTTAAAGATCATCTAGTTGCAAAGCTTGTGCACACCAATCGCAGTAATACCATTAGGGAGTATGTACAGATATGAGTGTTAATTTTTCAGGACCTAGTTTGTCAGCTGTTGGACAGCTTTCTGCTGAAGTTGGTGCTGGAGTGGCTTTGAACACAGCTCATTCTTGCTTTGGGTTAATTGCAGAGTGGTCCTGAGTCTGTGGTGCAGGGAGGTGTTGGGAAAAGGACCTGCAGCTGTGGTTAAAATTGCAGAGGAACGTTTGGAAACTGTAGTTATGACAAAATAGCTGTTTGGGGTAGGTTGCAGGCACTGAAAAATGTGCATTTACTCATTATGCCTTGAAATATATCAGTTCTGTGGTAGTGTCAGCGTCCAATTTGGGGTAATTTCATAGAATCCCAGGATGGGTTGGGTGGGAAGGGACCCTAAAGCCCACCCAGTGCCACCCCCTGCCATGGGCAGGGACACCTCCCCCTAGCCCAGGTTGCCCAAAGCCTCATCCAGCCTGGCCTTGAACCCCTCCAGG
>NW_010131835.1:11262-12149 GCF_000699245.1 Pterocles gutturalis | reverse complement strand
AGCACCCCAGGGGGGGTCTCACAAGAGCGGAGCAGAGGGGGACAATCCCATCCCTCGCCCTGCTGCTCGCGCTGCTGGGGATGCCCCAGGACACGGGGGGGTTCTGGGCTCCAGCGCACATTGCCGGCTCACGTGGAGCTGTTTCACCCCAAGCTACTGTCTCTCTCTCCCCCTGATCCTCGCTCCCTTGTGTTTTCCAAAATCCCCTTTTGCAGCAGACCCCAACTGTGCCTGGAACAGCCCTCACTGGCCGTACGCAGCTCGCTGATCGCTCGGGAAGCGATACCCAGAAATTAAAGGACTGAGTGTGTGAAGCAGAATGCACCAAATGCTCCGATGCGTATGTGCCAGCAGCCCGTTGTCACAGTAACTCGTCTGTGGACCAAGGGAAGGTGTGAGGTGGGAGCAGAAGCTCCGCCATGCACGGCAAGCCTGGAGCCTGGCCTTGGCAGAGATCCAGGGCTGCTGGGAATCACCTTGCTGCTGTTCTCCTCTCTCAGGTTGTGTTTGGGGAGGTGCTGCACCGTCATTCCCCCAGGAAACCTTCTGTGCCGTTTATCTGCTGCCACGTACAAAGCTGTCTTTGTGCAGGGACCTGGGGGAAGCTCTTTGCAGACTTCACCGGGCTGCACCCAAGCTGGGGGGCTGGGGAGCGCTCGCAGACGCGGGGTCGGGGTGGTCCTGCCGCTGCGTCCCCTCCGCTCGGGGCCAGGCAGCGGTCTCCTCCCTCGGGAGCAGCCCAGACCCGGGATGCTCCGGCAGGGCCGCGGTTCGGACGGTTACGGGGCTGGGAGATGGGCGTGTAGCAGACACCCCTGCTCTCCGGTTGGGGTTCTCCAGGGATGGGCAGATCTCGGCACCGGGAGATGCGGGAAGGAGCCGATTGC
>NW_010131835.1:10855-11191 GCF_000699245.1 Pterocles gutturalis | reverse complement strand
TGAGCGTCATCTTTATCGGCTCCTTTCCTTTTGACCCTGCTTTGGTTCCTGCGGGAGGATGTGGGGTCGGTGGTGTCCAGGGAACCGTCTGGTTTGCATGGCAGCGACCGCTCCTCACCGCTCCTTGTCTGCTGGTTGCTTGTGGCGAGATTTCCAGTTGTTTTCCATCGTCTGAGCATCTAAATGACTATACACATGAAAACACGTTAACCGAGTTCCTAGTGGACTTGGTCTTTGACATTTTTGCTTTTTCTGAGAAAAGTCAAGTCATTTTAAGGGTGGAATCCACCCCCTCGTATGGCGGGGGCCTTGGTGGGAACCGCCGGGGGCAGGGGG